>NW_021901690.1:0-1338 GCF_006229205.1 Suricata suricatta
TGTTTTATAAGGAGACATTATTCTATTTACTAAGGCTGTTAGAAAATGCCCTTTGCTCTGGAGAGACACACTATTTATGGACACACATCTATCCCACAGTGTGAGGAACCCATAGAGAATTGTTACCCAAAACTAACCATAAATGCTGCACCTCCAGGATAGGAATTAGTTCTACCAGAACTTACTGCTATTTTATTCCATCCTGGCACTCTCTTAATCATGCTACTTAAAAGCATCATAGAGTCCTTTTCAGCAAATCTAGATCTCAGTGAAGAGTTAGAATACAGGGAGGAACAGGGGACCATTTCTGTGAGTTTATCCTGGTGGATGATGCTCCTTCAGCTCTGTATGTGTTCCTTGGCTTTTTGTCTTTCTTAGCAGGGCAGGCATACACATGAGCTACCCCTAGATTGTGTGTTTTTAGTCATCAAGAATTTCAAAAGCAGTATCCATATTAAAAAAGAGACTTAATTGAATCAACAAATATTTATCAAGTACCCCCAATAAATGTGTAAGGTACAATTATTGGGAAAAAAAACCTTTACAGAAAACTTTCATTCTAGGTTAAATAGCATTTATTTCCTATAAAGTTAAGAATTACTTAAAAATAATAATATACAGTGCTGATGGAGATACAGTAAAACAAGCAATCTTACATCTTGCTTTTGATTATAATTGCTATAAACCCTCTATAGAAAAATTAACCAATACATAGAAGGAGCTTCAGAATTTTGCAATAAGTTACATAGTTTACCACATTGTTTATAACAATCAAAAGTTACAAGGGGTGCTTAGCTGGCTCAGTCAGTTGAGTGTCTTGACTCTTTATTTCAGCTCAGATCATGATCCCAAGTGTCATAGGATTGAGTCTCACTTCAGCCTCTCAGCTGAGCATGGAGCCTGCTTAAGATTCCCCCCCCCCCTCTCTCTCTCTCTCTGTTTCCTCCCCACTTTTCCACTCACACCATCTCTCTTTCTCAAAAAAATGTTACAATCTATATGCCCAATATGTTGAGAGAGATTAAATAAATTTTGATATAACCCTGAGATAAGTTTACCTAGAGTGCTCAAAGAGATGCAAATATGTTTTAGTGATTTAATGGTAAAAAGATTTGTTCTAAAATTATATATATTTAAATTCTCCAGTTACGTAAAAGTGCACAATTTTTAAGGAAATATGCTAAAAAACTGAGGTTGTTTTCTCTGTAGAAAGTAGTAGTCGTTTTACTGTATCGGTGTTGTTATTTCCAGCATTTCTCCAGAATGTCTCTAGATGCTAGATCTGTGCAGTCAAGTGTGGTGAATTAGAGCTCAGCCTCTGGGATCACAGTTCTTTGA
>NW_021901691.1:0-582 GCF_006229205.1 Suricata suricatta
GGCCGAAAAGGCACCAATGAGACGGGGCGGGGCCCCGGGCCCCGGGAGCCGCAGCCTCGCTGCCCAGGTTCTCGGATTCAGGCTCAGACCAACTGACCGTCCTCACAGAAAAGATGCACAAGTGGGGTGGGGCTCGTTTGCCGTGAGCTGTGGGCGGGAGCCTGCAGTGTCGTCCGGGGGTGGCCCTGACCCAGCAGCCTCCACTGGAGGACCCCGTGATTGCACCGAAGCTCCGCCCTGAGGCCCTGACCACCGTGCCAAGGACATGGCTGTTTTTAACTCGGGGAGAGGCTTTGAGGCCGGTGCCAAGGCCTCACCGTGTTTCCCACGAAAACCTGGATTCGACGGTGCAGCTGCAGTCCGCGTGGCCTTCACAAGTGGGTGTCGTGAGGCAGAGACAGTCAGACACCGTGTCCCGGAACCACAGATGCTTCGCCAACCTTCTGATTAAACGCCCCACCGTCCCATGACCCCGGCGCGTCTGCCGCTTAGCTCGTCCGAGAACCTCAGGACTTGCCAGAACTCCCTTCCCTTTAATGGCCTGTGTCAATTAGCAGCCGAGCAAGGGCGGCAGCTCCAGGC
>NW_021901692.1:0-582 GCF_006229205.1 Suricata suricatta
ATGCAGAGAAGGCATACAACACAATTCCACATGTGTTCATGATAAAAACTCAGCAAATGAGGAACAGAAGGGAACTTAACCTAATGAAGGGCATGTACAAAAATCCTACAGCTAATAGCATATTCAGTGACCAAGAAGGCTTCCCCCCTCAGATTGGTAACTAGGCAAGGATCTCCTCTCTCACCGCTCCTATCACCCACCATGTTGGAAGTCTGGACAGGTTAGAACCAGTGAAATAAGACAAGAAAAAGAGATCAAAGGCATACGGATTGGAATACGTCCCTACTTACACCCAACATGATCATCTGTGTAGACAACTTGATTAAATCTGCAACAAACTCCCAGAACAAACTCCTGGAACAAGTTCAGTGGGCAAAAGTAAGTCACATTTTTATAGGCTGGCAGTGAGCAATTAGAACTTGAAATTCCAAAAATACTATTTACAATAGATACTTAGGTATGAGCCTGACAAAATGTGTGAAGGCTCTATATGCTAAAAGCTATAAAACACTATAAAAAAAATCTAAATAAATGGAGAGATATATTGTCTTCATGGGTTGGGAGACTCAGTATCATTAAGAC
>NW_021901693.1:0-582 GCF_006229205.1 Suricata suricatta
GAGGTTTAATAACATGCTATTAAAAATGAGTGAATCAACTAATAAACAAGAAAACAAAAATTACATGAAAACATGTGAAAATGAAAACACAAAGGTCCAAAATCATTGGGATGCAGCAAAAGTGTTTCTAAGAGGGAGTTTACAGCAATACAAGTCTACCTCAGGAAACAAGAAAAATCTCAAATAAACAATCTAACCCTTACATCTAAAGGAGCTAGAGAAAGAAGAATAAACAAAAACTAACCTAGAAAAAGAAAGAAAATAATGAGAGCAGAAATAAATATTATAGAAACTAAAAAAGCAACAGAACAAATCAATGAAACCAGGAACTGGTTCCTTTGAAAAGATTCGCAAAATGGATAAATCTTTAGAAAGATTCAGTGAAAAAAAAGAGAGAGCGAAAGGCATGAGGGTGGCTCAAACACTCAACTTCAGCTCATGTCGGGATCTTGCAGTTTGTGGGTTCAAGCCCCATGTGGGGCTCTGTGCTGACAGTTCAGATCCTGAAGTCTGCTTCAGATTCTGTGTCTCCCTCTCTCTCTGTCCCACCCCCTGCTCAAACATTTTCCCCCTCTCAAAAAT
>NW_021901694.1:0-582 GCF_006229205.1 Suricata suricatta
CCTCATAGGAGATGATTTTTTTTAGCATAGTCAAAAATGCTTTATTTCCTTACCTATACCTTGGGCTGCATATTTAAAGCCCTGAGCTCATTGTTGCCTTTATCCAGCTTCTTCATCTTATTTATCACCAAAAAATTAAATTAAAAAAAAAACTATACCGTCCTCATTCTTATTAACATCTTTGGCAGAAATACTTGGACACTCAAAAAAGGTTTACCTTCTTTAAGCCCGTGGCTACAGAGGGTAATAATATACATAACAGTTTTATCATGGCATTCTACATATGACCAATGTCTCTTTTGCCAGTAGCAGCAGGGGCTTTACTGTCCCTAAGGCTCATTAGATAAAGAACTAATTCCAAATTCCATTCTTAAGAATTTGTTGGGGAGGAGCCAAGATGGCGGAGAGGAAGAGAGCTCTGTAAACTTCGCCTGCACCATCTATCGAACTGAGAAGAACATTACTCTCATCTGCAAGAGCAGAAGGAGAAAATACGGACTCCAGAAAGAAGACAACCTCAAAGATACCTGACATTGGCTGCACGAATCCTGAATCCCATGTGCCAAGAGGGAAAAATAGCCC
>NW_021901695.1:0-582 GCF_006229205.1 Suricata suricatta
ATACCAGCTGAGTTAGATGTAGGGTGACTACTTCTATCACATGGCTTGGTCTAATAGCTGAAGAATGGTGGGAATAGTCATGGAAATATCCTCACATATTCTTAAAGGACAGGAAAGACATTTGTAGCATTTTACATGCTTTGAGAGAAAGTTCTGAGGTTCACATGAGATAAACCAATAAAAGAGACACTGAACAAGGAAAGGGACTATAGTGGGCCATTGAAGGAATGAAAGGAGATGGTCTCTCCTAAAGGGTTTTTACAGAGATGCTAATGATCTTAAACATGATCTCTGACCAAAGATGTTGCCAGTGATCTTAGGAAGAAAATACAGTACATGTTATTGTTTCTAGAAATGTTGAAACATACACGGACTGAATATCATCCAATTACCTGTTGGTCTCAAACACAAGAAAGTACCCTACGACTCTGGATGCTTGCCTCACTTGCTACACATAATGTGGACTTTTCCTCAGCAATTTGGTTTAGAGGTATGACACCATTCTAGCTCCCCAGTTTTTAGGTCTGCATTTAGAAATGTTTGAGAATAATAGAAGGTTAGCATCACTTCTTAGGTGAAATA
>NW_021901696.1:0-582 GCF_006229205.1 Suricata suricatta
TGAGGTCAAGAGTCGGACGCTTTATCAGCTGAGCAACCAGGTGCCCCAGGATTTTTTTTTAAACAAAGAATCATGTAATCTCTAAATAAGTACAGCTACTCTACATTTAAAAAAAAAATCTATATACATTTCCTTTTTCTTGCATTGTTGCACTGGCTAAGACTTCTGGTAAATGCAGAATAGAAGTCAGAGAAGCAAATCTTTCTTTGTTCTTGGTTCTCGTGGGGGAAGCACATATGTAGACTTTTGCCACTAAGTATGATGTTACTTTGTTACCACCAGGTATGATTTTGTTTGTGTTTTTTGTTGTTTTTCTAACAAGTTGAGGCATTTACTATATACTCCTGGTTTGCTGAAAGGTTTTTTTTCTTTTTATGATGAATGAATGTTGATTTTCATCAAATGATTTTCCTGAGTCTGTTGAGGTAGTAATACATTTTTAAATATAAAGGTGAATTATGTTAATTCATTTTAAAATGTTGAACCTTAAATTACTGGAGTAAATTCTGCTTGGTTATGATATGTTATCTCTCTCATATATTATAGGATATGATTTCCCAAAGTTTTGTTATGAATTTTTGT
>NW_021901697.1:0-582 GCF_006229205.1 Suricata suricatta
AGAAGCTCTAACAACCCGGGCATGTTTCGTCCTGCTCTTACTCTTCTGCCAGGACATCAGCTGTGTTCCAGATGAAAGCTGTGCCACTGGCCTGGGCCCACGGCTCGCATACGAAGGATGTGTCCTTCGAGCAATAAACACTCCCACGTTGTTGTGAGCCCCTGAGACCCAGAACCATTGGTCACCACCACGTAGCCTCACCTGAACGGACCCATGCCTCTGACATTTAGCATCTGACAGTTCCATGCAGTATTTTTCTTTGTAAACTTTTCTATGCATGTATGGGTTTTGTGGTGGGTACTTTAAAAATAAGCAGTTTTTCTTGTTATAAAAATTGTATGCATTGCAGAAAACATTTTCCCATCTTTTTCTTGTATTTCTTTTGCAATTTTCTTTTTTACTTTTAGAGAGAGTGTGTGTATGTGAAAGAGCAGGGGAGACGGGCAGAAGGACAGAGAGAGAATCCTAAGCAGGCTCCACGCTCACTGTGAGGCCCGATGCGGGGCTCAATCCCACAATCCTGGGATCATGGACTGAGCCAAAACCAAGAGTAGGATGTTCAACGGACGGAGCCACATGGTG
>NW_021901698.1:0-582 GCF_006229205.1 Suricata suricatta
ATTCCTGCCGAGGGTCGCTGGAGGGGTGCCGGCTGGCGGGGTGAGCTAAGTGGGCGAGGGGCGTTACGGGGCACCTGTTGGGATGAGCACTGTGTGTTGCAAGTGATGAATCACTAAATTCTGTTCCTGAAATTATTGAACTATATGTGAACTAACTTGGATGGAAATTTTAAAATATAAGCTAATATTTGAAAATGTCCGCAACAGTAGCTGGCATAATAAATATTATATATCGCCATTAAGTAAACTAATGGCACTCCATATGTATTATACATCACAATCAATAAATAACACGTGAGCGGGGGGAAAAAGAAAACCACACCCCTGCCCACTATCGATCACCACAAACACTTCAGCTAGACACGCACTCAGTATTCAATCACTTTAAAAGCATCACAATTGAATGTTTCATCCACGATTAGGAACAAACAACATCTGATGAAGTTTTCTGTCTCCCGTTAGCTAGGCTGCAGGGACTCCACCGCATCGCTTGGGCTCCATTCACGTGCCACAGGCGCATTCCCAAAATCATCTGTTTTAGCAATCGATGACATTTCTGGAAAGCTGCCAGCTGCGCATTTC
>NW_021901699.1:0-582 GCF_006229205.1 Suricata suricatta
ACCAGGAAGCAGGACGTGGCCAGAGGTGCAATGGCCCCGGGTGACAGGCTCAGGTCAGGTGGGACTGCAAGCTTGGGCGTCTGCCTTTCTTCCCGAAAGCCTTTGGCTACAGCCTTTCCTGGGGGACCTCAGCTCCTGTCCATCCCCAGCCGGGCCCTGACAGACTAGGGGTGGGCTCCGGCTAGCCAGAGAGGGTCTGTCTAGCCCCAAGCCCTTGGCCTCTGGCCTCCACGCCACTGCCTTGTGCTCATATCCAAGAGGTGTTAAGGCGCCACCACCAAGGTGACCCAGAAGGGCGCCATCTTTGTCAGGTTAGCTGCCACATGGGCCAAAAGCACGGAGTCATGGAGCAGGGGGAGTTTCTGTGATCGTGGGGGTGGGAGATGCTGAGCCACGCTCACTGCGCAGTGCGCCCCCCGTGTGCCTCCTCCCTGGCTCCACTCTGCAAGCTACTTTCTGTGGGTAGAATCACAAGGATTCTCTAGAGCTTGGTGTTGCCCCAGATGGAGGCTCTTATCGGCGACCTTGGGGAACCTGGTTTTTCTCTCTTCCCGGTGAGTACGTCTATGTTTGGACGCATAC
>NW_021901700.1:0-582 GCF_006229205.1 Suricata suricatta
GCTTCTTAAAAACCAGCTTCAAAGATGGGGAGTATCAGTGCCAACTGCATTTGTCAGTGTGGAGAATTCTGCAAGCTGAAGAAGAAAGGCTGAACACCCCGAGCGGGATTTTCCAAGAACAAAAGCTTCAGACTGCAGTCCTATTTCCTTACTGGATAAAAATGTTTTTCTTTCTTTTTTTTTGGCCTCTGACTGATTAGCCCAGTTGGTTAAATTGATGTGAACCAGTCAAGTGAGGTCCGTTTTCTTTCATAGGCATAGGCAGTAGCCAAATCCAAATTTTTCCATCCTAGAGAAGCAGCTCACTGATTTCAAAGAGAAAGGAGCAGGACACTGTAATAGATGAGCCCCAGTTCATGACCACTGGTAGAAGGACCCTCAAAATGCAGCCCCAAACACTGAAGTGCTTTCATTTTCTTTCCTTTTTCTTTTTTGAAAGAATCACATTATGTCCTTTCTACTGTTAGTCTTTCTTCTATCATTTCCTTGGTTCATCTAGCTGCCTACACACTACTCAGTCCTGTATACATTCTTAGTGTTCTGATTTCCAACAGGGCTCCTTGAGAACACTGAATAAAATTC
>NW_021901701.1:0-1338 GCF_006229205.1 Suricata suricatta
GACCAGGACAGCATCCCAAGATTCCTGCCTCCCAGCCAGGAGGAGTTCGGGTGACTGGGTGAGGTGCGGCCTTGGGATGGCAGCTCCAGGAGCCAGGCGGGAGGAGGCCGCCCTGCAGAGACCTGGGCTTGGCCCTAGGCCGCCAACCCCACCCATTGGAAGTGCTTTCTGTTGTTCTGTCCTGTATGTTTGAGTCCTTGGCCTGGCTCCTGGGCAATTGCCTCATCCCACTGAGGCCACCAGATGTGCAGCAGCTGGAGGAGGGGCTGTCAGTGGAATCCAGCCCCGCCCATCATGGGCCTGGGCCGCAGGAGATGGAAATCTGGGTTCTTGTCCTGGCTGCCACCTTACCCTGCTTGTGTGGGGCCGTGGTGTCCCTCCTTCAGTTTCCTTTGTGTCTAACGAAGGGGGGTCCTCATTCTTACATCAGATGTTGACTGGGGACCCACCGTGTGTCCAGCTCTGTGCTGGGCCCTGGGCGCGAGCCAGACCCCATGGTCCCTGCCTTCAAGGAGTCTGTGCTCCGTTGGGAGCTGACGTTGAGCATCTGTAGCAGTTTAATGAACTCCCTGATTACAGGGGTATCAACGGCACACAGTTCCATTTTCTTCAGTCACTGGCCCCAACTGTTCAGTGGCGGATCCCAGGGCATTGTGGTCACATTCAGCTATTACACCGCCATCTGTCTGAGGTCCTAATCCCAGGGGCGATTCAAAGCTTTCTCTTCCTTTGTTTCCAGGTGACAGATTGTGGGATTTGGAGTGTGTGTGTGTGTGCGTGTGCATGCTAGTGCACGTGTGTGAGGCACGGGATGGTGACGGGTTCTCCAGTCTCCTGGAGGATTTGGGAGTACATAGTCTTGTTCTGGAATACTTCCCTCCCCTTCCATTCTTTTTATCAAATTTAAAATTCAATTTTTATGTTTCAAAAATTGAGGGAAAATATATATAACATAAAACCTATCATTTTAGCCATTGTTAAGGGTACAGCTCAGTGACGTTAAGTACATTCACAGTGCTGAACAGCCGTCACCCCCATCAATCTCCCAAATAAATCTACCTCCACTTTGAAATAACAACTGTATTGAGGTATAATCCACCCAGCATACGATTCACCCGTTTAAAGTGTGCATGTTCGCAGATCTTTAGTATAGTCACAGGGTTGTGCAATCGCATTGCAAACCATTTTCAAACAGTTTCATCACCCCCAACAGAAACCTCCTCTCCGTTAGAAGCCCCCCACCCCATCCTCCATGACGGGCCCCTCGCCTTAGCCAACGGCCAATCTACATTCTGCCTATGGATTTGCCTGTTCTGGATGTTTCATATATATGGAAGC
>NW_021901702.1:0-582 GCF_006229205.1 Suricata suricatta
ACAGAATCTGAAGAAGGGCTCCAGGCTCTGAGCTAGCTCTCAGCACAGAGCCTGACGGGGAGCTCAGACCCAACAACCACAGGATCATGGCCTGAGCTGCAGTCGGAGGCTTAACCCACTGAGCTACCCAGGCGCCCGGATGTACTGATTTTCAATTGTTTAACCAGACATACATTCCTTGAATAACTGCCTTTACCCAGTTGGCTATGCAGAGTGCTATTCTTCCCATTTTTTGTGGGATTGGATTTGCAAATATTTTAATGAGGATTTCTGTGTCCGTACCAATTAGTGACATTGTCTGTAATATCTTTTGTAATATCTCCATCATGTAATAATCTTTAATATTAAGATAATGATTGCATTGAACAATGAGTTCAAAAGTGTTTCCTTATTTAATTTTACTTGTAGTTGGTATTATATTATCCTTAAATGTTTGGTAGAATTTGGCAAAAGCCCAGTTGGACTTTTTTGTTTTCTTTATTGGAGAATCTTAAGAGGACAATTATTTTAGAGATATATAACTGTCCAAGTTATAAATGTCTCCTTGAATGAGCATTGGAATTTTATGTTTAAGAAATTTGT
>NW_021901703.1:0-582 GCF_006229205.1 Suricata suricatta
ATGTTTACAGTGATAGGAAACATATATTCAAAAAGCTTTATTTCTTTTAATTATCTTAATCCTGGGGTAGTTAACTCTCCTATGTAATAACAACTATATTCTTTAAGGCAATTTTAGAGATGTGAATTAATGCCTTAGCACTGTCTACTTTGTGTGATTCATTATTACAAAGAGTTCTATTTACCCATAATTATTTTCTTCTGATTAATGGTTAATTTCATAATTAATAAATCTGAAAGAGAACTTTAAATATTGTTTAAAGGTTACAGAAATATAATTTCTAAGCTACTTTTAATCAAAAGATTGGCGTTTATTAAGATTCCAGTACTCAACTCATTTTTTTTCCTCAAGGAGAAATGAAAACAGACAAGGTTAGTATGCTTTGATAATACAGGTTTAGAAAAAAATAAAAATAGTGCTGTGCCTCAAGTTTTTAGGGCAGCTGGGGCTGGAAGCATCACAGGTCGTCTTGCAAAAAGAAAATGGACATGAATTGTTTAGTTTGGCTTAAGTGAGCTAACCAATATTGCTCAGTTAACAGAAGTAATATTTAATCTTAATTTTCAAGAATGGTATGCACAT
>NW_021901704.1:0-582 GCF_006229205.1 Suricata suricatta
CATCTGGCATTCGTGTCCTCTTGCTAGAAAAGGTGAAGCTGGGTTAAGATCTCGTCTCTTTTTATAATCAAGAGATCAGAATGAGGTCTTTTTATAACGACAATACCCTAGACATCCACCTCAGAGAAGACCCCATTCTTCCTGGGAGAATCTACCCTTGAGAGAATGTGAAACACATTGAAAAAACTACATGTGGGAAATGAGTCAGGTAAAAAAAGTTGGAAATGAATCAGGTAAAACTTTGACCAAATTGAGAAAAATTCCAGAAAGGACAGAAGAGCCAAGGTTGAAGATCTTCTCTTCCCCTTCCTATCTTCTAATTTAGAGTGTCACTGGATAGTACATCTGAAGGTCAAAAAGGCTTTAGAGTTCATCCAGTCCAGTGCTTACAAACTTAGGCTGCAAACATTGTTTTACAATATGCTTTAAAACTTTTTTTTTTAATTTTCTATGTACATATGCACAGCATAACATGAGTTATTCAGTAGGGTATAAATTAACACAGAATAAAATGTTGTTTCTTTAAAACAAGAAAGTATGCACCATCACACACACACACACACACACACACACACACACACA
>NW_021901705.1:0-582 GCF_006229205.1 Suricata suricatta
GGGCACTTAAGGGGAAGAGCACTGGGTGTTATATGGAAAACAATTTGACAATAAAATATTATGGAAAAAAATAAATAATAGCAACAACTACCACCCGTTTACTGAGTACCTTCTATGTTCTAGTCCCTGCCCTTGCAAAACTCATTTCAAAGAAACCTCTTAAGGAGCAAGCTAGGTGTCATCATCCCCACTTTACAAATGAGGAAAATAAAACCTAGACAAGATAACAACTGTTCTACATAAACTAGTACTAGTTGGCTGCCAGGAGGTACAAACCCTTAACTCTGTGAGCCTGTGCTGCCTCTACTGCACCATACTGTCTGACAACAAAGGCCATATTCCACTCCCATGAACTGACAGCTCATTTTTTGAGGTCTTGGTTATAGTCCTGCAAGAAGAAACTGACTCAGAGAGGTTGATAAACTTGCTCATAGCTAGAGGCTGCTAAGTGGCAGACAATTCAGGATCAACATGGAGCTGCATTTTGCATCCTACCCCCAAACTGTGTGAGGGAAATTTTGGTGCTCTTTAGGTGTGGCTGCTGAATGCTGGATCAAGTCAGCTCCATTGCTGACTAATAAT
>NW_021901706.1:0-582 GCF_006229205.1 Suricata suricatta
ACATGTACAGCCTCCTCTAACAGTACTTGTCAGCTTCTTGGATGAGCTGAAGGAAGCTGCTAACTAGGGACCTGGCGAGGTGTTTAAATACCGGAGGAGCAGCGCTGGCCCACTCAGGTTTTGTATGCAGTTCGGGAAGAAAGTGAGAAAGAGAGAAGCACATTAAGAAAGACAGGAAGGCGGAGGAGGCAGAGGCTTCTATCATTTGTGTTGCTGAATTTCGAGGAGTGATGGTGGGAGTGGATGTGGTGGGGGCAATATCCACCTCGGCCTTCCCTTGACTGAGACCTTTTACTGCACCTGGACTTGCAGGGTTGTGCTCTCCTTTGCCTCCCCCCACAACCTGTCTGCAGCCCAAAAACAAACAAACAAACAAAAAAAGACGACAACATAACAGAAGCATCTTTGGGACGCCACAGAAATCATTACTGAACACCCGCACACAAAAGTAATCTGTGAGGTGTGTTTTAAAGAAAGAGACAGCTGAAAACTTGAAGACGTATTTAGAAATATACACACATATATACTCTTTTCTTGTGGGAGATCTCCTTTGAGCAAAGGTAAGTAGTAAATATCTAATCA
>NW_021901707.1:0-582 GCF_006229205.1 Suricata suricatta
TGAACTTAATGAGTAATACAACATGTACACGTTCAGATTTAAAAGGTAGAATTAATTTGTTTATTAAAGTGATTGTACCAATATGCTCCAAACTAAATAGTAAGCATTCTTACTGCCCAATTGATGCACATTTTTTTCAACACATCGTAACTTCAGTTTTAACTTTCGCCAGTGTAGTGATAGTAAAACTGTATCCTATTGTATTCTTAGCTTGCATTTTCCTAACAAATAAAGAATCTCAACATCTTTAAATGTATATTTGATATTTGATCTTTTTCTTCTGCAAAATGCCTATTCATTCATTTAGTCCATTTTTATCAGATTGTCTTTTATTTAATATTTATATTAATTTAATGATATACATTCTATAAATATTATATATTATATATAATGTTTTCTTAGTTATATGTCAACATGTTATTAAATATATGTTTGTATATAATATCTAAAAGTGTTTTTAATTTATTCTTTTTAAGTTACAGATGTAGCAAATACTTTCTCTGAGAAAGTATAATCTGGCTTTTATTTTCACTTTCTTTATGATATCTTTTGATTAATAAAAATTCTTAATTTGGGGGTAGT
>NW_021901708.1:0-582 GCF_006229205.1 Suricata suricatta
TTCCTCCCCTCTCTCTTTGTCCCCTCTCAGGCCAGGAGCCTGGCTCCCGCTAATTTGCATTATGTTCTAGAAAGGAAAATTCTGTTCGCTTCTCTTGAAAAAGAGAAGGCTCCTCGTTCATGCCCCAGCTCCCACCTAAGGCCGCCTCCCCAGAGGAGACGGGCAGCTGCAGGAAACGCAGGACAGTGGAGGGAGAGCATGGGTCAGGCCGTGGTCCCATGGAGGACGCTCAGAAATACATGGTCATGTGTGCCTCAGGGTTTTAGGAAAATGAGTTACGTCTCAGTGTTTACAAAGAGAACTTCACATGGTAGATCCCATATGGGAACAGAGCACGGGCAGGATTCGGTCCCCAGACCCCCAGAGGTTCCTGGAACTCCTCTGGCCCAATGCCAGCCCCCAGACGCCCTAGGGAGCGATGCCTCCTCATCCAGGTACTGAGTGATTCCCACCGCTGAACGATCGTTCGGGTGACCTCTTCTCTTTGCCAGGACACCCTTGTGGAATTTGGCTCCTTTGATCCTTCCTGCCTGATGCCCGCCTGCCCAGATTACTGGACCTACTCGGGGTCCCTGACCACCC
>NW_021901709.1:0-582 GCF_006229205.1 Suricata suricatta
AGAGAAAATCCCAAGCAGGTTCCACTCTGTCAATGCAGAGCCTGATGCAGAGCTCGAACCCATGAAACGTGAGATCATAATCTGAGACAAAGTCAGACCCTTAGCCACCTGAGCCATCCAGGTGCCCTGGAAAGCCACTTTTACGTTCACTTAAAAGTTGATCACGTGGCTATGCATGTTTTCTCACACGTAGGCACAGGCGTGCCTCAGGAATGTTAGCAGCTCACTTACCCAGGGCAAGTGATCTGAGAGAAGAAGAGAGAGCACAAGCAAGAATGGGAGACAGCTCATTTAGCATGGAAGCTACAGACTTTTTATAATCTAACCTTGGAAGTGATCATGGCTGTGTTAGTTTAACCCACACCCATGGGGAAGAAATCCCACAAGAGCATGAATGGCAGGAGTGGAGAATCTTAGAGAACCTTCTTAGAGGCCTCTACAATGTCACAGAGTACGGAGATGCCAAATAGTATGACTTTAATGCTTATTTTCTGCCGGTCTGCTTCTAGACCATCTCCAGATTGACTCTCACTGACTTTTCATTTCCTGTGTCTCTCTCTGCAGCATATTCTAATCCATGCC
>NW_021901710.1:0-582 GCF_006229205.1 Suricata suricatta
ATACCAGCTGAGTTAGATGTAGGGTGACTACTTCTATCACATGGCTTGGTCTAATAGCTGAAGAATGGTGGGAATAGTCATGGAAATGTCCTCACATATTCTTAAAGGACAGGAAAGACATTTGTAGCATTTTACATGCTTTGAGAGAAAGTTCTGAGGTTCACATGAGATAAACCAATAAAAGAGACACTGAACAAGGAAAGGGACTATAGTGGGCCATTGAAGGAATGAAAGGAGATGGTCTCTCCTAAAGGGTTTTTACAGAGATGCTAATGATCTTAAACATGATCTCTGACCAAAGATGTTGCCAGTGATCTTAGGAAGAAAATACAGTACATGTTATTGTTTCTAGAAATGTTGAAACATACACGGACTGAATATCATCCAATTACCTGTTGGTCTCAAACACAAGAAAGTACCCTACAACTCTGGATGCTTGCCTCACTTGCTACACATAATGTGGACTTTTCCTCAGCAATTTGGTTTAGAGGTATGACACCATTCTAGCTCCCCAGTTTTTAGGTCTGCATTTAGAAATGTTTGAGAATAATAGAAGGTTAGCATCACTTCTTAGGTGAAATA
>NW_021901711.1:0-582 GCF_006229205.1 Suricata suricatta
GAGGATGGTAATGGCTGATGTGCTCGGTGGTTCTAACCTGCTCTGGGGAACCAAGGTGGTACAGAATACAATGAACAGAATGCCGTGAGACTGAGACATCCGAAAGAGCTCTCAAGCGCGGAAATATCAGGGTTGAAGTGTCCAGGATGGATGATAAATTGCTCTTTTCCTTCACTGATGAGCATAGGAGCTGACTAGCAAGCCCTGAGGGAAAGGCCAATCTCTCTTGCTTGCTGCTGAATCCCCTATAGCAACCAGCAGAATCCCTGGCCCATACAGATGTCCAATAAAAACTATACTTTATTGCAGTCTCTTGACTGACAAGGGTTGGGTAGAGGTGTGACCACCTCAGATCCTTGGGTTCTCTAAGCAATGGGAATTGACTAGAGGCCAAATGGGAGTTCCAGGCAAGGCTTCACTAGGGCTGAGCACATGGGGAGATAGCACAGGAACGAGTCTTTCAGGCTGACTCTCAGAAAAAGGGCTGGGAGAGGTTTAAAAGGGACAGGATTTTGCTTGTTGGGAGTGTTTGCTTATTTAATACATTCCATCAAGGACAGAAATTACATGCTGTTTTTTTTT
>NW_021901712.1:0-1338 GCF_006229205.1 Suricata suricatta
ATTATAACACTAGCAAACATGCTTTCCAGTAGATTATAAACAATACCAATGGATGCCTATAAAGTATTTTTAATTATGGAAATTAAGGTAAGTTTTTAAAAAATAAAAGCATGGGGCAACCTTATGTGAAATGATAAGCTTTAAATACACAAGGCAGAAAATTTGAAATTACAAATAGATGTATTTGGTAGTCACTTAGTTTCAATGAAACTGTAAATGTTGGCTATTCCCCAATTTCAACACATTGTGATAGTTGATGATTCACCTATGATGATAACTGATCCCAGTGAGAGGCCTTCAAGCCACAAACTTCATTCTATTCACTTCTGAGTCTATAAAATAGTTGTAATAATCCAGTGCCAGTCACTTCTAGTTTCTAACAACAGCATCCACGAGAAGGAACTGGCTGAGAAGTCTGAGGTAAGAGAGGTCTTAAATATAATAAACTAAGGTAGATAAATGATAGATAGATAGATAGATAGATAGATAGATAGATGATAGATAGATAGATGACAGATGATAGATAGATGATAGATAGCTATAGTAGACAGACATATCCTGTAAAATACCAAAATTAAAATTATTAAGACTGCCATGCAATGGTTGTTTGAATTTTTAAACTTAGTAATTAATGATTTGGGGTATCATGCTTTATCATTATACCCAATATCACCTAGTACAGTGCTTTGGAGCTTAGAAGTTATGTTCTGTGTGTGTTTATGCCTGTGAGGAGTGTGTGTGTGTGTGTGTGTGTGTGTGTGTGTGTGTGTGTAAACTTGCTTATTCTGACAGTTCTCCCATAGAATTCTAAACTTCACTGCAATTTTAAATCCTTATCTTATTACAATAACATCATCTGGTATTTTTCTAAATCCTGATTTGAATTTTGACCAATATGACCAAAAATAAAGACAGAGTTCAAAATGTGAGTACATGTTTTCTTTTACACTTTATTTTTCTGTCTCATAGATAGTTAGGAAGCATCAAGAGGTGATGAAATACCCCTATAATCTCCATTAATCACTCAAAGCCATCCCCAAATAATGAAAATTATATGGACAATTGACATTTTCCTGAATGTAACACTTTAAATAATCTTCAGAAAACTTTGTATTGTGTCAACCTATAATTGCATAAATAATTAATTAAATGCTTAATTTAGCTCACTCTTATCTAAAATGTATTAGCAATTATAACTGATAGATTATAACAATGTGTGTGATGAGATAAAGAGTCTACAATTGAATATTATTGTATATAAAATAAAATGTTTTGGAAATGTTCTTTCCCATATGTCAAAAATAGTTCCTTCTAAACAGCATGGAATTTTATGGGTTT
>NW_021901713.1:0-582 GCF_006229205.1 Suricata suricatta
TGGATTCTGTGTCTTTCTCTCTGTATATGTAAACCTTCCTCCTGGCAAAAACCCTTGTTAACAATTTCTTCCAGATTATTTTTTGAGCACACGCATTCATGCATGTGTAAGCATTTTTTTCCAGAGCCGAGAGGATGTATGCAGATCACGTTGTACCAGTTTTCATATTTCACTGTACGTCATGGCCTGCATGAAGCCCCGTTCGTTTCCGTGACCCCACGACATTACACTGCAAGCCTGTGCCTCAGTGTGTCTCATGGATTCCTTAATGCTGGCCGTAAAGGCCGCGTCTGACTTTTTGCATGCACGCGGCAGGAGCATACATTTCTTTTCCTGCCCATAGTTTCTAAATAAGCCCTTAGCAATGGAGAATGACAGAACAGAAAAGAAACGCAAACTTCAAGGATTTTAATGCATCTTACAACGTTCAGAAAGACCAGCCTGTCTTCCTCCAGGAGCCCCGGAACGTGCCATTTCTCATCCTTGCAAACACGGTGCGTTTCCCGTCTTTGTCGTCTTCGTCTCCTCCTCCTCCTCCTCCTCCTCCTCCTCCTCCTCCTCCTCTTCTTCTTCTTCTTCCTC
>NW_021901714.1:0-582 GCF_006229205.1 Suricata suricatta
CATAATAATTCATAGAAGAGGAAATGCAAAGGCCCATGAGCCCATGAACGACACCAAATGTCATTCATAATTAGTAAAATAAAATAGAAATAACAAGAAAATCTAAGAGTTTGTCCACCAGGCTATAATTTTACAATTGTTAATATTATATTAGACTTTGTGGGGAAAACAGCACTTTCATAAAATTCAATTAATATATAGATGAAGACAGTTTAAACTCCTCAAAGCTGTGAATATTTAAAAATGAAACCATTTCATTTCCTACAGAAAGATACTTCTATTCAGACAATGAGACATATAGAGAACCTTAATTGCAACTTTCATGGTAATAAAATATTTGATATCAATCCAAATCTATTAATAGACAATCAGTTAAGAAACTTATGGCATATTCAATTCAAGCAGCTATTAAATATTATGTAACTGTTAAAAATACAGATTTGAATTTTTTGTACTAACCGGGCAATATACTTAAAATATGCAAACTGAATAAAGCAAATACATGGGTAACAATGATTATTTCTGAGAAGATTATGGGTCAGGCTTGGTGAGAAAGATTTTTAACTTTTTACTCTGTACACC
>NW_021901715.1:0-582 GCF_006229205.1 Suricata suricatta
GAGAAGGTGGGCCTCTGCTTCCCTCCCCTCCAGGCTCGGAGGAGACTCCAGTTTGCAAAGGACAAGGTTTGCATAGTCCTGACCATTTCAGAACTCAGTGGTGATCTCTGGGGACCTGAGGACTGGCTGCCTGGCCTGCCTCCTCCCAGATCCCATGCCAGCCCCTGTCCTGCAGCCCCTCCCCTCAGCTGATCCCCTGGGTCCCCCTGCAGATTCTGAACTGGGAAGGGAGGAGGGACTCACCTTCGCTGTGGGTTTGGGGAAGGGAGACCTGGGCTTGAATTCCATGGCCTTCTTTGGCCCACGGGCTTGAATTCCATTGGTTGGCTGTGGGACCTCGGGCTAGCTCTGTGTGCACCCTGGGCCTCAGTTTCCTTGCCTGTGAAGCAGGAGGTGAGCACATCAGAGCACAGCTGTGGGATGACATGAGATGGTGTGTGGGGGCGGGGGAGTGGACCGAGCCCCAGGGTGGCGAATCCCAGGTAGACAGCTGACTCTTGACGCCGATGGCCATCATCTGTGTGATCCCGGATGCGTGTCTTAGCTTCTCTGCCTCAGTTTCCTTACCTGTAAAATGGGAAG
>NW_021901716.1:0-582 GCF_006229205.1 Suricata suricatta
TTTTGGCCAAAGCTCTTTCCATTCTAGTGTTATCATTGGGGTGGGAAAGATTATGAAAAGAATGTATGTCCTTACTCCAAGCAACCTATCTAATTTAGTGGGTATGAAATCCCTGATAGTAAAGAAGTCAAGATTTGGGGGGAAAGAAAAGGAAATATATGTAAACTTTTTTCTAGATTTCAGTTCATGAAACCCTGGGAATCAGTATGGTTCAGCAGTTAAATGGACCCCCCAAAACACAAACTATAGTTGTAAGTTCATTTGGGGTTTTGATGTTGTATATTTTTTGCCAGTAATTCTCCTTGGGTCTTTTGCACGACTACATGCTTTACATACTAAGACACTGTCTGCCTCATCTTAGACTGTCTGTTTAAGGATGTTTTTATAGCAAGCCCTCTAGGAAGAAAGGAAGGGCAATTTCTCACTTGAGAGCAAAGGCAGATTGTTTTACTGTCCACTATGATGAGGAGCATGTCTGCCTGTGGGGCAGAGTTCAAGCAGGCTGACTGCCCCTTAGAAAAGACTTGGGCACTTGTGGAGCACTGGGTATTATATGGAAACCAATTTGACAATAAACTATTT
>NW_021901717.1:0-582 GCF_006229205.1 Suricata suricatta
GCGTTTTATACCTGAGACTAACATAGCATTGAGTGTCGACCCAAATAATACAAACTTAAAAAATGAATAAATAAATACCCTTCAGTTGGCCATTCAGGTAAATGCCTTGATCATATCCTTAGCCCAGTTTCTAATATTTCAGTAGTCTCTCTTTTTAACATCAATTGATGCCAGATACGAATTATTTACCTCATATGTATGTTGAAAATCATTTATCTCAGTTTCTGACTTTTCTTATGACTTTTTTTGTCATGTAGAGGTTTTAACTTTCATATAGTCAGCTTTGCCGTGTTTTTCGCATGATTTTTATTTTTATATCTTGTTTGATAAATCCTGTTGTCTTGAGGTCATAAAATTATTTTTCTACAATTTAATATGTAACTGTTTTCAGATTCAGCTTATTAATATATCTGAGGTTTGTAATGTATGGGGTGAAATAGGAACCAGAGTTTATGTCTTTTCACAAGGGAAACCAACTGTCTCAACACCCAGGTGTAAAGTCCTACATTTACTTCTCTGTTTCCAAATTCTCCATCCTTTCCACTAATTCATCTATCCAGCCTTACACTCATATTTCCCTCT
>NW_021901718.1:0-582 GCF_006229205.1 Suricata suricatta
TTGCCTTTCCTTCTGGGTTAGATTACATTTTGATTTCTCCATAACATTTTTGAATGTATCTTCTTGTATAGCATTTTGAGCAGTGGTTCTGGATATTACATATACATAGCTTATCACAGCTTACTGGTATCTCTTTTATGAATTCAGTGAAATCTACAACCTTTACTTCCCTTTATGTCCCTTTACCCTCTTCCAAACAAAATATAATTATATTAAATATTTCCTCTAACTACATTTAGAGCCACATACACAGTGTTATAAATTTTGCCTGAAGCCATCAATATAGAAATCTCATGGGGAGAAAGAAGACTATTTTATTTACTATTTTTGATCACCAGGTTCTTTTTTCCCTTCCTGATATTTGAAGGAAATTATTTCTTTTAATTTGTTTAGAACTTCCCATAGCAATTCTTTAAGACAAGCCTTCTGATGACACGTTTTGTTAGTTTTTTTTTTTCTCTCAGAACATCCTGATTTATCATTTTGCATTCCTGAAGGGTATTTTGATTGGGTAGAAGTAAGATTAGAGGTCAGCAGTAGTTATTTTCTTTCAGTATTTGAAAAATGGTACCACTTCCTTCC
>NW_021901719.1:0-582 GCF_006229205.1 Suricata suricatta
ACTGAACGGGGGGGACCCAGAACACTGGAGGTGAGTGGTTCCTCCCGTGTCCCAGGTGGTGCGGGCTGGCGCCTGGCCACCAGGTCAGGGCTTCTGGCTTCTGCCTCCACATCCTGTCTGCCACTCAGGCCTGAACCCGGGCCTGGCTGTCCTGCATCTGCGACAGCTGTGTGCCCACCATGATTGCTTGTGCCTGAGAGTTGACATGCCGGAAGCCTGGCTGGCCTGGGAACCCGGCCTGTCCTAGCTGTCATGTGACTTTGGGCAAGTCCCTTCCCCTCCGCTTCTGCGCCTCGGTTTTCTCATCTGTGAAATGTGGAGAGTGTGAAGTAAGTGCTGTGACCTGCTGTCGTCCGAAGCAGAGCCCAAAGCCGCGGGGAGCACCGTGGCTGCATCCCTGGCACCGTCTCTGCGCCCCGTTCTCTGGGTTTCCGATTGACCGAGCACCAGTCCTGGGACGGGAAAATTGGTCTGCGTTTTGAAAAGGCCGTTAGGGCCCTTTTTTTTCTAAGACACTTGCAATCAGGTTTCTCAAAACAGGAACCAGGCTCACTGTCAGCTGGGGGCTGTCCAGGGAGCGGC
>NW_021901720.1:0-582 GCF_006229205.1 Suricata suricatta
TCCACATACCCACTCTTTTTTTTTAACGTTTTATTTTTTATTTTTGAAAGAGAGAGAGAGAGACAGTGTGAACAGGGGAGGGTCAGAGAGAGAGAGGGAGCCACAGAATCCGAAAACAGGATCCAGGCTCTGAGCTAGCTGTCAGCACAGAAACCGACGCGAGGCTCGAACCCACAGACCATGAGATCATGCCCTGAGCCGAAACTGGATGTTAACCAACTGAGCCACCCAGGCGCCCCCACATATCCACTCTTTGGGGGGCATCCTCAGAAGTGGGGTTGCTGATCATATGGTAATTCCGGGCTTAATTTTTTGAGGACCTGCTCTACTGTTTTCCACAGAGGCTGCAGCACTCCCCAGTCCCAACTGCCGTGCATCGGGGTTCTGATTTCTCCACGTCCTCCCCAACACTTGTATTTTTTTTTTTTTTGCAACAGTATCCATCCTAATGAATGTAAAGTGCTAGTTCTTTAAAGTGTTATAAGCTGGGGGGAGGGGGGACCGCCTGGCTGGCTCAGTCGTTTGAGTGTCCCACTTCAGCTCCGTCATGATCACACACAGTTCGTGGGTTCGAGCCTCTGC
>NW_021901721.1:0-582 GCF_006229205.1 Suricata suricatta
GTATAACTTGTATGAAAATGGAGAGAATTTAAAACTAGAATAGTTAATAGACACAATTCTCATACGTTCTATGCTTGATGAAATAGTGTGAATATCTTTTAAATTTCTTTCTATTTTGATATGTGAAAAACATACAGATGCCACTTTTGATTCAGTACTGGCACCTTTCCAAGGCTTGGTCTCCTGAGAATCTCTGCTCCAGGCACCGTGGGACTCCCTGGGTCACCAAACCAGACAGGCTTTTCTACACAGTGTGGTGTTTGCTGCACAACTGGAAATTGGCTATGAAATCTCCTTAATGAGTGTTTGTATCAGTGAATTCCCTTGTTGTCCATTTTCTATCAGGTAATGTTGTTTTAATTAGTACCAAATGCTCATATTCAATTTCTCTGTGGTAGACATCATAACAAGTAAGGCTTATGAAAAAGAAAGAAAACAACAACAACAACAACACCACAAAACTTTAACAGCTCAGGAATTTGCTGATTTCCTTAGGAGCACTCAGTTGTATCTGAAACTGACTTATTTGTCCTTAATGCATTTTGCTTCAAACTAATATATTAGGTTCTAATATCATATGAA
>NW_021901722.1:0-582 GCF_006229205.1 Suricata suricatta
TTTTTTTTTTTTTTTTTTTTTTTTTTTTTTTTTTTTTTTTTTTTTTTTTTTTTTTTTTTTTTTTTTTTTTTTTTTTTTTTTTGGGAACTGGCTTGCGCAAGTAGGAGAGGGGCACAGAGGACCCAAAGCTGCGCACACAGCAGGGACCCCTATTCAGGGCTCCAACCCAAGAACCTTGAGATCCACTTAAGCAAAGTCAGATGCTCAACCTACTGAGCCACTCAGGCGTCCCTTACTTTCTCTTAATGTAGAGAAAATAAATAAAAGCTCTGAAATTCTTGGCTTATCTTGTCACCGTTATTGCTTGCATTAATAAAAACAATTTAGAATTTCCTTTTATAAAAGCAGTTCTTTGTATAGGTAATCTAACATTAAAAAAATAGTAATAAAAGCTAAATTGAAGATCACAGGCAGACCACATAAACCACAGGTACACTCAGATTTATTTGTTTTTGGCACATGTAACAACCTAGGTGGGAAACTGTTTCATCTATTCATCCTTTTACTTAGCAAGTATTTACGAGCACCTGTTTTACACCTGGTGTGTTCTTAGGCCCCAAGTGTGCAGCAGTGACCCAGCTA
>NW_021901723.1:0-1337 GCF_006229205.1 Suricata suricatta
ACTTCTGTAGGGAATGTGATAACTTCTGGAGTGCATTTGAGTGTAAATGTGCAATTCGGACTGGCTTGCCTGCCGAGTTTGATTCTGTGGCTCCATGGGTGGCCACCCTTAAGGTCCCAAGAAACCTATGGAGTCTGAGTGGGCCCCTCTGTGAATCCGTGGTGCAGGGCATACAGCCTATGGTGGCATCAGAATAGTTTCGGATCGTAAGTCACAAAGCTGAGACCGCTACAGCTAAGCGTCCTCTAAGTTCCATTGGGACATGGCCAGAAGAGCATCTGACTGGTCACCTCATTAGAGGGGGCCCCCCTACCCCTTTGTCTCTTCGACAGCTCCTCAACATCTTGGGGTTGGGACTGTACAGAGAAGGAGACCTTATTGGTCTGGGTGAGATCTAAATTGAAATTGAATTGCTAGATGTAGGGTTGTGCTTTTGAATTGTTGTAACTGTTTTCTGCCTAGATGTGAGGGCTTTCCCCTCATTTGTTTTTCAGGTTAAAGGCTTTAATTGGAGCCACCTGTAGTTAGTCTCCCTCAGGGCAGAGACTTCAAGGAAATATTCCCACGCAGCTCCTGAGACAAATTTTGTGTCAGCGAGATTCCCTGTCTTCTCCAGACTAACATGGACATCCTAAATCCACTTGGTAAAACAGAACAAAAGGAACCTGAAGTCTGCTCCTCTGTCTGAGCTGACTAAAACTGTAAAGTGGAAGTTCTTTCTCTGCGTCCTGCTGGCGCCTCTCCTCATTTGCTCTCCTTTCCCCAACTCCTTTTCTGTACCACCTGGGTGGGGAAGGCCTGGTCTGCTAACTGACTTCTCAAGGCCACAGGCAACATCCTTTGCTCCCTAAGTGTTGTAGCAAAAACCACAGAAGTTAGACTTCTCCACCACCTTTCCAGGACAAAATTAAGGGGAATTAATGGGAAACCAAGGGTCTTACGTGGGCTCAAGTAAAACTCAAAATTAATTTAAGTCTTTGGCTTGGGAGACCGACTTAGAGTGAGGGCTAATTATGTCTGTCTCAGTTTTCATGGGTAATTAAGATAGTTTGGATGTTCTTGCCAACCTATAATGTTAAAGTTTTGCTTGCATGATAAATGGATAGAATTCATTGGCTATGTAATGAGATATGAAGCTAAAGCACCAGTTACTTGATGTAGTTTGTGGTTTAGTCTTGTGGACAACTGAGGGTACTTAAAATTGTTAAACATGCTTTGTACTCAATTGGCTCAAATTTACCATCTAAATAAACGTTCTTCCCCTTAAGTGCCCTCCACCATCACCACCACCTCTTTTCCCCCCTCCCCCTTCCCCCTCAACCCTCAGTTCATTCTCA
>NW_021901724.1:0-582 GCF_006229205.1 Suricata suricatta
TCCCTCAAAGTCATCTTATAGGTCATATTTTGTGTCATGCTCTTACATATAAGAAAACAAGGTCCAGATGTTGTTAAAGAACACTTATCTACCGATTTGGAGATTCAGGATGCAAACAATGTCTTGCAGTCAATGTACTTTAAAAGCAGAATTTATTACCATATTGGAAAACAAGAACAAACAGACAAATATGAAACAGGGTTGGGGCATTTATGAGAGAGAGAGAGAGAGAGAAAGATTTGAGCACATGTAATGTAGGTGGATTCATCCAAGAGTGACATCAGAAAGACATTCCTATTAAAATTATTTTGTTTTGGAAGTTAAGTGCCCAACACTTAATTTCAGCTCAGGTCATGATCTTGTAGTTCATGGTTTCAAGTTCCTCATCAGGCTCTATACTGACAGTGCTAAACCTGTTTGGAGCTCTCGCTCTCCCTCTCTCTCTCTTCCTCTACCCTCCCCTGCTTGTGCTCTCTCTTTCTCTTCTCCTCTCTTCCTTCTCAAAATAAATAAATAAACTAAACATTTTAAATTAATTTCTTTTGAAATAGGACATTCCAGAAGGGATGTAAATGATAATCC
>NW_021901725.1:0-582 GCF_006229205.1 Suricata suricatta
GTTATCTTATCACTGAGGCCTTCCTTGAAGACCGTATATAACAATAATTCTTCTCCCCATTCCTGACACAAGTTCTTCTTCTACACCTAGCAGGAGATGAACTATTTTTTTCCCAATTATTCACTCCAATTCTACGTAAGAGGATTATACACCCTCACCTGTTGCCATGTGACTTGTGGTACCATTCTGCGAAAGGAATGCACCTGCCAGATTCATTGAAATCATACTTTGCTCTATGACTTGTTTGACCAGTAAAAAACAGAAGTGAAAGTGTTCTAGTTATATCAGAGGCTTTACTACTTAGCTTATGGTTTTATTTAGTTTCTTGTACCTTTTGGTCTGCCATGTTTTCTCCCAGATTAGTATAGTTAGAGTAGGACCACATTGGACCCCAGCCAATGTGAGGCACACTGATTTCAGAATTGTCACAACAAAATAAGTAAAACTAGTCATCTGGATATACTGTATATTGCCTATTTTATTTATTTATTGTCTTCCCTACAAAAATGTTACTACCATAGGAGGAAGGACTTGGTCTGTTTTGTTTTCTCTTGAATCCCTAGAACCTAAAATATCACCTGA
>NW_021901726.1:0-582 GCF_006229205.1 Suricata suricatta
GTGATGGTGGAGGGCACTTATGGGGAAGAGCACTGGGTGTTGTATGGAAAACAATTTGACAGTAAAATATTATGGGGGAAAAAAGAACTAAATCTTAGAAAAAATAAAAGAAAATAAAACTAAACCCCAACAAGATCTTGTGTATTATCCAGAGAAACAGGGTCAGTTTCTCTGAATAGCTAGCTCCCCTCCCTCTGGACCACAGATATGCTGGTCTAAACTGGTTGGCCAACTCTTTTTGGCCACAATTGCTCAGTGTGGATGGGATGTCTATCCCTTAGGGCTCCCAGAGGGGCCCCTGCTTTTTGGATCTGCTTAGAGCCTTATTGTATTCATTTCCCAGGACTCCTGTCAGGACCACAGATTGGGTGGCTTACAGAACAGAAGTCAACTGTCTCACAGTGGTGGAGGGTGAAGTCTGAGATAAAGATGATGGCAGAGTTGGTTCCTTCTGATGGCTTAGGAGAGGGTTTTTCCTAGGACTTGGCCACACCAGATATCTAAGAGAAACAGATATAAGTAACATGCCTGATAGAGTATTTAAAGGAATTACCATAAGGATACTCACTGGACTTGAGAAAA
>NW_021901727.1:0-582 GCF_006229205.1 Suricata suricatta
AGAGACAGTGTGAGTGGGAGGGGCAGAGAGAGAGGGAGACACAGAATCTGAAGGAGGCTCCAGGCTCCAAGCGGTCAGCACAGAGCCCGATGGTGGGCTCGAACCCACAAATTCGGAGATCATAACCTGAGCTGAAGTTAGACACTTAACCAACTGAGCCGCCCCTGTGCCCCAATATTAACATGCATTTTGTACTTCCGAGGAGTGAGATAGATTATGCATCATTTCCCAAACAGTTTTTGGTGGTGGAACATTTTATGGAACTTGTTCTTGGGCACACTTTTCTAATACTCAGTAATAGGTGATTTCTCTAATCTGGCAACAAATGTGTGCTGAGGACGTTTCACCTTGCTTAATGACTCCAGTCTCTGGGGGGCAATTATTACTTATTGGGCATGATGGGTCTGTTAAGACAAGTTTGAAATTAAGCCTACGACTTTAGATAGTTTTTTTGTGGTCCATATCTTTCCTTTAGTATTAAATTTAGAAACACATGTATTTAATACCTAGAACATTGTTTCTCAAAGCATACTTTATGGCAATGAACTCCAGACATTTTTGATAAAGCATGGCTACTAGAAA
>NW_021901728.1:0-582 GCF_006229205.1 Suricata suricatta
ACCTCGGCCCGGGCGCCTGCGATGGGCCGCGATGGCAGGACGCCCCCGGGAGGAGAATCGAGGGACAGAGACGCAGCCGGGTGGGGGACAGCCCGGTCACCTCAGGGACCGTGAGTCGGTGGTGCAGCTCCTGGGGCTGGTTCAGAAGGACAGACGACCTGACCGCATTCCTGACTTGTGTCTGCAGGACTTAAGCCGCTGGGAGCACCTGCCCACTGGGTCACCAGGAGCGGAATCGAGGGCCCAGCCCCTGCCACGGGGCCCTCGCTCACCGCCGCCTGGGCTCCGATTCCCTGCGGAAGTCTGCATCAGGCGAGCGCCTCCCTGAGTGTGCGTGTGCTCTCTGTGAACGCGCGTGTGCCCTCCACAAATGCATGAGCCTCTCCCTGAGCGTGCGTGTGCCCTCCGTGAACACGGGTGCGCTGTGAACTCCCGTGTGCCCTCCATGAATGCGTGTGCCCTCCCTGAGTGTGCGTGTGCTCTCTGTGAATGCGCATGTGCCCTTGGCCTAAGACTTCCCAATGTTGTTTTGGGGGGCACGCAGCTTTGGGATACACCCTTGCTGTTCACACCTCTGGTTAC
>NW_021901729.1:0-582 GCF_006229205.1 Suricata suricatta
TAGGTGACCTCAAGAAAAGTCTTTGAGAAAATAAAACGTCATTTCCTGGAAATAAAACAGAGAGGATATCTGCATTTTTTATTTGAATTTCTAAACTTATATGCCCTGTTGTCATTTATCTGACTGAAAATCATTTTAATGTAAATTTTTCCTCTTTAGGAAAGATCGGTTATGTCTTTGAAAAAAACATTTAGAAATAAAAGATACATTTAGCTCAAGAGTGAGAAAGTAAGACCTGCAACCTGAATCTCTAGAAGAAGGCTTATCAAATACAAAGCAGGACCCAGTTACAAAAGGCTAGAAGCTGACCCAACACGGACCCAAAGCAGAAGAGGCTTTTCCCCCTATGCTTATCAGCTTTCTCCGGTCCAACTTTTGAAACGTCCTATCATTTCAACCTTTCCCGTGTAAAAAGATTTATAAAGAGTGGTAGTTCCCCTGAGGACAAACAGGTAAGCAGATAGTACAAGCCGGATTTATCATCCCCATAAATCCACTTCTCAAAACAAACAGCCTTACCATTTGGAAAAGCATTGTTCTCTCCCATTTCTGGGCAAAGGACTATAGTGTGTTTTTTTTTTT
>NW_021901730.1:0-582 GCF_006229205.1 Suricata suricatta
ACTTATTTGTTATTATCATTTCAATAAAAATAGCTGAGACTCAGAGGAGGGTGGCTCCATCTTTATTACATGCCATCCAAAATTAGAAACATTTCCCCCAAATCTCCTTGCAGCACACCTATACAGTAATCTCACCTCTCTTTGCAATTACTTTGTTGAACAGCTTTCTGATGGCGCATCATGTTGCTAGCCAGCTGTAGGGCTAATGTAGCCAACCAAGGGATCTGATTTTAAGTACACTGGGTGAGTGGGTGTGTATTAGCATTGATTTTTCACAGCTTGTTTTGCTGTGTTCATCAGTTGGCTCTTCTCCCTTTGGATTCATTCACTCAGCACATTTCCACATTTGTACTTTGCTTTGCAATTATCCCTGACCAACAACTATTTGCAGTATGTGATGTTGCTAAACAGTTTTCAGGCAAACCCTGCTTTCCTACATCCCGGAAAAGATTGAATCTTTTTTAGAGTCCATTTAAAGTGGGCTGTATTTATGCACTGACCAGTGAAAAAGACAAACATGACCAAACAGAATCTCTCTTTTAGCATTTGAAATCCCTGAAATAGGTTGATGGTAAAAGCAAG
>NW_021901731.1:0-582 GCF_006229205.1 Suricata suricatta
CAGAGTGTGAGCAGGGGAGAGGCCAGGGAGAGACAGAGACACAGAATCTGAAGCAGGCTGCAGGCTCTGAACTGTCAGCACAGAGCCTGATGTGGGAATCAAACCCACAAGTCGTGAGATCATGACCTGAGCAGAAGTTGGATGCTTAACCTACTGAGCCACCCAGGTGCCCCTGGCATTCTTTAATAAATAAAAAAAAATGCATAGGACTGTTATTTATTTTCTTGATCAATAATTTCCCTCATTATATTATTTAACTCCCTTTAATCTACTTTGTCTTTATAGCATCTACTACCTGAAATAGAAAATAGGTAGATTGTAGCTGGATGGATGAATAGATAGATAGATAGATAGATAGATAGATAGACAGACAGATAGATAATCTCCCAGGACCTAAAACAATGCTTGGCACAAGTTGACACTCAAGAACTATTTGTTAGGGGCGGCTGGGTGGCTCAGTTGGTTATGTGGCCACCTTCGGCTCAGGTCATGCTCTCACGGTTCGTGGGTTCGAGCCCCACATTGGGCTCTGTGCTGACAGCTAGCTCAGAGCCTGGAGCCTGCTTCCGATTCTGTGTCTCC
>NW_021901732.1:0-582 GCF_006229205.1 Suricata suricatta
ATTCCTGCCGAGGGTCGCTGGAGGGGTGCCGGCTGGCGGGGTGAGCTAAGTGGGCGAGGGGCGTTACGGGGCACCTGTTGGGATGAGCACTGTGTGTTGCAAGTGATGAATCACTAAATTCTGTTCCTGAAATTATTGAACTATATGTGAACTAACTTGGATGGAAATTTTAAAATATAAGCTAATATTTGAAAATGTCGGCAACAGTACCTGGCATAATAAATATTATATATCGCCATTAAGTAAACTAATGGCACTCCATATGTATTATACATCACAATCAATAAATAACACGTGAGCGGGGGGAAAAAGAAAACCACACCCCTGCCCACTATCGATCACCACAAACACTTCAGCTAGACACGCACTCAGTATTCAATCACTTTAAAAGCATCACAATTGAATGTTTCATCCACGATTAGGAACAAACAACATCTGATGAAGTTTTCTGTCTCCCGTTAGCTAGGCTGCAGGGACTCCACCGAATGGCTTGGGCTCCATTCACGTGCCACAGGCGCATTCCCAAAATCATCTGTTTTAGCAATCGATGACATTTCTGGAAAGCTGCCAGCTGCGCATTTC
>NW_021901733.1:0-582 GCF_006229205.1 Suricata suricatta
TTTTAAAACCTCAGAATTTGGTTATCGATCTGAGTATGCAAAAAATATACACTTATTATAAATCAAAATCCTGTATTATATACAGGAGTATTGGAATAGGAAGTCATGAAAATTCTGTAAAATTCCAAATGGTTTCTAGAGCCATTTTTTAAGAATCAGAATGGGAATAATTTATAAAACCTAAATAATAATCTACATTCAGTTTCTACTCTGGGGTCAGTAAGCTTGGAAGTACTACAGATGAAAATTAAATCCTTGTTAAGGGTGACCGTGTGTGTGTAACCAAGGAGAACTAAGTTCTCTGCATTTTATGTCAGTAATTTTCTTCTAGTTAAAGACTCAGTAGAAAATGCTAGAACATTTACAACATAAATTAAATGTATCAAAACTGTCTGATGGTTGAGAAACAAACAAAAAAATATTACCTAAGAAGGGTGAATAATTTTTCTTCCCTATAAATAATCCTAGATTAAAACTGACACTCACAGTGGCACAAGAGCTAAATAAAATATAGGTCATTGTTTCTCATCACCGGGTATGGTTTTAGTTCTATTTAGGGATTTATGGAGGAAGAATAACTCT
>NW_021901734.1:0-1337 GCF_006229205.1 Suricata suricatta
TGAGTGATGGGCATTGGAGAGGGCATTTCCAGAGATGAGCACTGGGTATCATATGAATCTCTGGGTACTACTTCTGAAACCAATACTACATTTCATGTTACCTAACTTGAATTTAAAATAAATAAGTAAATAAAAAACTATAAATGGATTAAATTCTTCAATCAAGAGATATAGATCAGTTGAATGGAAAGAAATGGCAAGACACATATAAGGTGCCTTCAAGAGACTTACTTCAGGGGTGCCTCGGTGGCTCAGTCAGTTAACTATCTGACCTTGGCTCAGGTCATGATGTCACTCACAGTTTGTGGGTTAAAGCCCTGCGTCAGGCTCTGTGCTGACAGTTAGCTCAGAGCCTGGAGTCTGTCTTCAGATTCTGTGTCTCCCTCTCTGTCGGTCCCTCTCCTATTAATGCTGTGTCTCTCTCTCAAAAATAGAATAATAAAAGAAAAAAACATTAAAAAAAAAGAGAAAGTCTACTTCAGCTTTAGGAACACAGTCAGACTGAAAGTGCTGATGTGGAAAAAGATATTCCAATAAACAGAAACCAAAGGAAAGCCAGGTAGCTATGCTTATATCAGACAATTAGACTAAGCCAAGGTCTCTAATAGGACACAGCAAAGGTCATTATGAAATAGGGGGTCATTTGTGGAGGGTTTTTAGCTATATGGTGTTTAGAAGAACACATTAAGGTTTTCCCTCCAGGTTGGTTTTAGAAGGATATGAATAGGGTGTTTCTGTAACTCAGATAGTACTTTCCACTTTCCAAACCAACACCTTTTCCCATAAATGTTGGTGTATCTGTAGGTTCCTCCATTAGAGCTTGTGTAAACTTTAGGAACATCTGTATCTTAAGGGCTCTCAAAATGACTAGCTGATATTCAAAAACCTATTTCTGTAATTGGGGGGGAATGCTAAATGATAATTTCAGAAGGACCTCATGTTTTCAGATTTTGATGTGTGAGGGAGAACACTATTTTGATGAAAATCGTGGTTCTTTCCTGTAACCAGGAGCCTATAGTTTGTCAAAACCACCATGTACAGGCTAATTTACAGTATCCTCTTTTCTAACCTTTTGCTATTATACACTGCATTTTTTTCCCATATGCTTTTTAATATACATTGCTATCTGGTATTTTAATCTCCAAAGAAGTTATTTGTCCTTTCAGCCATAATACCCCTCTGTAAGGTTACTGATATTAATTTTGGGGCAGCTTCTCTTTGCTTACAATTGCATCCCAAAAATAAGCACCACTACAGAAGGTCTACCAGTCAAGCACTGTTCTTCCTTTGCTTCCACATCATCTCTATGAAAACCTTACCACCATCTCCTATGGAAG
>NW_021901735.1:0-582 GCF_006229205.1 Suricata suricatta
TTCTCCAAAGAAGACATATATATGGACAACAAACACATGAAAATATGTGCAACACCACTAATTATTAGGAAAACTGCAAATCAAAACCACAGTGCGATACTACCTGTCACCCTTTAGGATGGCTATTATCAAAAAAATAGAAAACACATGCTGGTGAGGATGTGGAGAAATGGAAACCCTTGTACACTGTCAGCGGGTATGTAAAATGGTGCAGCCACTGTGGAAAACAGTATGGAGGCTCCTCAAGACTTTAAAAATAGCATCACCATATGCTCCAACAATGCCACTTCTGGAGATAGACCCAAAAGAATTGAAAGCAGTGTCTCAAAGAGATATTTATACACCCATGTTCATAGCTATATTATCCACAGCAGCTAAAACTTGGAAGCAATCCAAGAGGCAACGGATGGATGAATGGATAAGCAAAATGTGTTCTATACATATAATGAAATATTATTGTCTTAAAAAGGAAGACTATTCTGACATATTCTACAACATCTATGAACATTACGCTAAGTGAAATAAACCAGTTACAAAAAGACAAATATTGTATGATTCCATTTTGATGCAGAATTCAGAGTA
>NW_021901736.1:0-582 GCF_006229205.1 Suricata suricatta
GGCCGAAAAGGCACCAATGAGACGGGGCGGGGCCCCGGGCCCCGGGAGCCGCAGCCTCGCTGCCCAGGTTCTCGGATTCAGGCTCAGACCAACTGACCGTCCTCACAGAAAAGATGCACAAGTGGGGTGGGGCTCGTTTGCCGTGAGCTGTGGGCGGGAGCCTGCAGTGTTGTCCGGGGGTGGCCCTGACCCAGCAGCCTCCACTGGAGGATCCCGTGATTGTACCGAAGCTCCGCCCTGAGGCCCTGACCACCGTGCCAAGGACATGGCTGTTTTTAACTCGGGGAGAGGCTTTGAGGCCGGTGCCAAGGCCTCACCGTGTTTCCCACGAAAACCTGGATTCGACGGTGCAGCTGCAGTCCGCGTGGCCTTCACAAGTGGGTGTCGTGAGGCAGAGACAGTCAGACACCGTGTCCCGGAACCACAGATGCTTCGCCAACCTTCTGATTAAACGCCCCACCGTCCCATGACCCCGGCGCGTCCGCCGCTTAGCTCGTCCGAGAACCTCAGGACTTGCCAGAACTCCCTTCCCTTTAATGGCCTGTGTCAATTAGCAGCCGAGCAAGGGCGGCAGCTCCAGGC
>NW_021901737.1:0-582 GCF_006229205.1 Suricata suricatta
GTGTGGTGTAGTCCACTGTGAAATTTTGAATTTCCCTGGGTCTTCCAACAGAAGGCAATATCAACTAGGCTGATGACACAGGCGCCAAAAATCTGTGTGTCATCTCTGTGAAGGGGGATTAAGAGGTGACTGAAAAGACTTCCTGCTGCTGTTGTGGGGGACATAGTGATGGCTACAGTGATCTAAGGCAAACCAGAGTTCAGAAGGAAGTTACATCTAGCAGTGGTAATTCAACAAGAGTCATACCAGAGAAAAGATGGCATGTTTCTCGATTTTGAAAATATCACAGGGATTATAGTAAACAACAAAGGTGAAATGAAAGGTTCTGCTATTACAGGACCAGCTGCAAAGTAGTGTGCAGACTTGTGGGCCAGGATTGCATCCAATGCTGACAGCATTGCATGATTCTTTCTTTTTTTTTTCATTTCTGATTTCAGAACTTTTTTTTTAATAGTTTATTGTCAAATTGGTTTCCATACAACACCCAGTGCTCTTCCCCACAAGTGCCCTCCTCCATCACCACCACCTCTTTTCCCTCTCCCCCTTCCCCTTCAACCCTCAGTTTGTTTTCAGTATTCAATA
>NW_021901738.1:0-582 GCF_006229205.1 Suricata suricatta
GAGCTGGGCGGGGGCAGTCACACTGCTCCCCAACCTGAGGCCTCGCTGGGCTGCAGGCACCCTGCGTCTGGGGCGGGGGCCGCGGCCAGGAGCAAGGGGGAAACACGAGGTGACTGTGATCTCGGGAAGGGCAGTCAAGGAGAGGCTGGATGTGGGCTCTGCAGCTACACACCAGGGTCTGAGTCCTCCCTCTGCCACGCTGAGCTTCTAGGAAATGTCCTTAACTGCTCCGCACCTCGGGGTGCTCCCCGCAGAGCCTGGGGCCTGAGGAGTGACTCAGGTCACATCGGGTGCCTTGCACGTGTGCAGCGCCCGGGCAGTGGCAGGTCCTGGCCTGTTATTTTTATGACGATGGTCACGGCTGGGAGGACGTGAGGATGACAGGTGGAGGGAGCACCTCCCGGGCCCACAACTGCTCAGGGGTCATCCCGGGCCTCCTCCCACTCACGCCAGCAGACCTTGACTTGCAGCTTCCCAAGTGCCCTGTGCCCCTTTCCATGTCCTTCCCTTTCCCTGGGATCCTCGTCTCTGCCCCCTGAGGCTCCAGTCCCATCTCTAACCCTGTCAAGAGTCGCCTCGCCT
>NW_021901739.1:0-582 GCF_006229205.1 Suricata suricatta
GACAGAACACGTACTTTCGGGAATGATGCATGTTTGTATTTACCTTACTTTTAATCCCCCTGTGCTATTTACTAACCATGTGATTTCAGATGCAGAACTAGACAAGGTTACTAGAGCTAAGTTCCTAATCTCTCTGACCCTGTATACTGATCTTGAAAATGGAGATCTAAGAGCAATCTAACTCATACCCCATGGCTGTGAGAATTAAGTGAGCTAATAATACATATAAAGCACTTAGAACAGTGCCACAATGAAGCACGTAGTAAGTATGAGGTGTGAGTTGTTAATGCATGTCTTTCCTTGGTCTTATGACACATAGTCCTAAAAGGCATAGCTATTTCTAGGACCAGGGTATGTAGCACTTATTAAGCACTTACTGTGTAGTATAATTTTTGTCATTTTACAGATGAGAAAAACTAAAGTGCAAAGATACTGGGAAACATACCCAAAAGCAGTGATGGAGCCACAATTTGAATCTTTGGCTCCAATGTCCTTGTTCTCTTTACTGAATATATTGCTTAGCAGTTCTAAAGAATCCATTAATGATGCTTGGAGTCATGAATACTCTCCAAATGAAACATA
>NW_021901740.1:0-582 GCF_006229205.1 Suricata suricatta
TGTTGCTTGAAGGCACTCTAGGTTGATAAAGACTATTTCATTATCAACGAATCTTCCGATTTTAGGTATTTACACCTATCTTTGTGCCACAAGACCATCTTTCTTTCTGAGCCTTTGACACATGATTCACCTGAAGGGATTATGTATAAACCTCATTTGGGGACATATACTGGTGAAAATTACCCATCCCCAGAATAAGATTTTCCAACTTGAGTAATGTAAGACTTCTAATGTGTATGCGTGTCTGTTTTATTGCCCTTTTGATTTTATTTTTCTACCCTTCTTGCCTTTCTGTGGGATCTCCTGAAATTTCGAGCCAGATGTGGAGTGGTGTTACTCGTGGCATGGATTATTTAGTTTCCAGTGAAAGATGCACCAGTGCTTTTTTTTTTCCTATCACAGTGATTAGCAACATCCATCAGTCAGTTATTAGCAAAGTTATCAGTAAATTATTATTAATTATTTTCAACTATTATCAACTTATGATCAGCAAATCATTAGCAACATTGACTTTCCTTTCACTTGGGTCCTTGAATAAGAATCTCCTGGACTTGCGCCCATGACCAACCCATGGTGAAATAA
>NW_021901741.1:0-582 GCF_006229205.1 Suricata suricatta
AAGGGGTGAACCAGTTCGCATTCCTATCAGAAATATCCAGGTGGTTGTTTACCCACAACCTCACCAGCTCAATATTTTGTTACACGTTTCATTTTTAATAGTATGACAGAAGAAATGGCATCTCAGTGTTATTTTGATATACATTTCTCTAATAACAAGTGAATTAGGGCTTAAAGAATGTGTTTGGTGGCCATCTTCTTATGTGAATTGCTTGTTCATGCTTCCATTTTTATGAGGTTTTTGAGGCCCTTGTTCTCTCAATTTCTGAGATTTCTTTAGGTCAGGAGTCAGCAAAGCCGATCCCATAGGCCAAATCTAGTCCACCACCAGTGTTTATAAATGAAGTGTGATAGGAACTCGGCCAAAATCATTTGTTTACCTTTTGTTTATGCTTCTTTCACGCTACGACTGCAGGGTTGATTGGTTGTGACAGGGGCCATAAGAGCCAAAAATATTTATCACTTTACAGAAAAGCCTTGAGTGTGTTATATTGCAAGTATCTCCATGTTTGCCATTTGTCTTTTGACTTTGTTTATAGTGTTTTTTGCCATGCACATTAATTGCTTGCAAATGACATATTTG
>NW_021901742.1:0-582 GCF_006229205.1 Suricata suricatta
GGCTGGTAATCATCAGTGTGTTTTTTGGTTTGTCTCTTTTTTTATTCATTTGTTTTGTTTCTTACATTGCACACATAAGTGAAATCTTATGGTATTTCTTTCTCTAATTGACTTACTTCATTAGCATATTCTCTAAGTCCATCCATGTTGTTACAAATGGCAAGATCTCAATATTCCTTATGGCTGAATAATGTCCCATTGTACATATATACCATATCTTCTTTATCCATTCATTTGTTAATGGACACTTGGGCTGCTTTGATAATTTTGCAGTTGTAAATAATTCTGCAATCAACATAGGGATGCATTAATCTTTTTGAACTGGTGTCTTTGTATTCTTTGGGTAAATGCCCAGTAGTGAAATTACTGGATCATATAGTAATTCTATTTTTAACTTTTTGAGAAATTTCCATACTGTTTTCCAGAGTGACTGCACCAGTTTGCTTTCCCACCAACAGTACATGAGGGTTGCTTTTTCTCCACATCCTCACCAACGCTTATTTCTCATTTTTTAATTTTAGCTATTCTGAAAGATGTGAAGATATACCTCCATTGTGGTTTTTATTTGGATTTCCCTGATGA
>NW_021901743.1:0-582 GCF_006229205.1 Suricata suricatta
GAAACTGAGGCCCAAGACTGGCTGACATTGCCAAAGGTCATACAGGCACTGGATGATAGTTGAATCCTTACACAAAGGTCAGATTTCTTTCATATTCAGAGCACGATCCCAACCGACTAACCCCGAAGCTGAAGGCAGGACCAGAAAAATGCAGGGGTACCTGCGAACAGAAACAAGGGGCACCAAGGAGCAGAAACCACTCAGAGCTACTTTCTAGCAAGACGTGCGGGCGCTGTTGCAAGAATGAAAGGGAAGTCACAGTGACACGGAACCTGGTCAGCACAGTTATATCTTCACTGTGTGTGCTGCCACGGGCCTGCAGGAGAAGCTGGCCAGGATGCAGCACTGCACATGCGTCCTTGGGATTTCCTGCTGGTGGCAGGGCAAGCAAAGTCACATGATGCTCATGTGTCCTTGGACTTCCTGCTGGTGGGAGGAGCAAGCGAAGGCACAGGCTGCACATGCATCCTTGGATTTCCTGCTGGTGGGAGGAATCAGCTAAGACCCAATCTGCATAGTTTCCATCCCACACTCCTTTCCTGAAATGTGTTTTGATAAAGGATGACTTTTACAACGTAAAAA
>NW_021901744.1:0-582 GCF_006229205.1 Suricata suricatta
CCTCCTGTCTTCCAAGGCTTTCAGCACACCCACCTGCTCCCGAGATCTAGCTCGCAACCCCACCCCCCTGCAGAGCAGCCCAGAGATCTCGAAATGCCCAGGTAGTATCTCTCCTGCATCAAGTCCTCCATGCGCACGCGTGTCTCCCTCCCGCGCACGATAAAACCCCAGCACCTCTTTGCAATCGGCCAGGCCTCCCTGTGTGGCCTCACTCTTGTCCCCCAGCCCGTCGTCCTCCCCCTCACGGCCTCCCCACCACCCCCAGCAGCACGGACTCCTCCTCGGGCACCACCGAGCCACTCAAGACAAGTGACCAGGATGCAAGTCTCTAAGATGCCAACTCCGCTCCCTGTCGGCGCACAGGTCCTTCCGGGAGCAGACATATTTTACTTGCTTCATTTCCTCCACTGCGCTTCTGACGCCGGCGCAGTGATGCGACTGGTGCAGGGGTCTAAGTTCCGAAAGCAAGTGGGAAACCCCTGGAGAAGACGGCTCCTGAGAACCTCTTGAAATGCCTCTGAACATGCAGTTCAGTTTCTGTTATACATCTAAGTGCTCTCTCTGTCATAATTACTGCCCACA
>NW_021901745.1:0-1337 GCF_006229205.1 Suricata suricatta
CCAGCGCCCGGGCCCAGAGGGAGGCCGCAGGGTCCTTGCCACCAGCCAACCCCTACGGGGCGGGCCATCCAGTGGGGCTACGGAGCCCTAGCAGACCCCGCGATGGGCTGGGCTGGGAGCAAGTGGGCCCTGCTACGCACTGTGGTTTAAATCCTGGCTCTGCCACCCACTAGCTGTGGACAACTTCTTTCACTTCTCTGTGCCTTGGCTTCCTCATCTGCAAAGTGGGGCCACTACTTGTAGGCATGTTCAGAGCTGATATAAGGGTCAAATGACATGATGCATGCAAGCCATTTAAGAGTGCCTCACCCAGGGTAAATGGGAACTCATTACAGCCTCATCCACACTGGGCACACCCAGGCCCACCCCTAACAGTTGCTGTGTCAGGGACAAGCAGAGAAATGCAGGACCCTGCCCCTTCTGTTTGCGCTCCACACCAGGGACCAAAGGGAACTCACACCATTGGTTCACAACCCTCGCTCTGTGAACAGCGCCCTCTCTGCCATCCCTCAAGCCTAAAAATGCCCACACCAGGAGGTACAGGCTGCTTTGGAAGGATGGAGGTCAACACAGGCTCTGGGAACAGGCTGGGCTTTGGGGGCAGACTCTTTTTCAGAGTCCAGTGAGCCAGGAACATGGTCTAGAAGGAGGCGTGAGCTCTAGATGGTCATTCCCCTTGGCCCGTAAACCCTTACCCCTGTCAGGAAGAGGCAGAATCAGAGGGAGGCCAACTGAAGCCTGGGACTTAAGGCAGAGATCCAACCAACTAACCTAAGGTCAGTGCTGGTGACAGGTATCAAAGCATGCAGACTAGATCCTGAGCATTCTGCAAACTGGTCACTCCTAGGTCACTTGCAATCCACAGAGGTGTTTTGTTGGCTTACAGTTGTAAAAAAAAAAAATCAAACTAGTTGCCCACATTTTTTTAAATGTTTATTTAATTTTGAGAGAGAGACAGAGCACAAGCAGAAGAGGGGCAGAGAGAGAAGGAGACACAGAATCTGAAGAAGGCTCCAGGCTCTGAGCTGTAGGCACAGAGCCCAACACGGGGCTCGAACTCATGAACTATGAGATCATGACCTGAGCCAAAGTCAGACGCTTAGACTGAGCCACCCAGGCGCCCCAGTTGCCCACATTTAAAAAAAAAAAAACTAAGAATTTCACTTATACCTACAGACTTCCAGCTTCTCTGGGAAATTCATAGGATCTCTCAAAATGCAGCCCACATTGCGTGGTAGGAATGGCAAGTAGGAGAGGGCCGGCGCCGTCCCCAGGCATGCTCTCCCGCCCACCACTTTCCCCACCACGTGCAATGCATGTGGGTGCACTCACAGCTC
>NW_021901746.1:0-582 GCF_006229205.1 Suricata suricatta
CATCTGGCATTCGTGTCCTCTTGCTAGAAAAGGTGAAGCTGGGTTAAGATCTCGTCTCTTTTTATAATCAAGAGATCAGAATGAGGTCTTTTTATAACAACAGTACCCTAGACATCCACCTCAGAGAAGACCCCATTCTTCCTGGGAAACTCTACCCTTGAGAGAATGTGAAACACATTGAAAAAACTACATGTGGGAAATGAGTCAGGTAAAAAAAGTTGGAAATGAATCAGGTAAAACTTTGACCAAATTGAGAAAAATTCCAGAAAGGACAGAAGAGCCAAGGTTGAAGATCTTCTCTTCCCCTTCCTATCTTCTAATTTAGAGTGTCACTGGATAGTACATCTGAAGGTCAAAAAGGCTTTAGAGTTCATCCAGTCCAGTGCTTATAAACTTAGGCTGCAAACATTGTTTTACAATATGCTTTAAAACTTTTTTTTTTAATTTTCTATGTACATATGCACAGCATAACATGAGTTATTCAGTAGGGTATAAATTAACACAGAATAAAATGTTGTTTCTTTAAAACAAGAAAGTATGCACCATCACACACACACACACACACACACACACACACACACA
>NW_021901747.1:0-582 GCF_006229205.1 Suricata suricatta
AAGGTGAGGGAACTTTTCCCACTTCATTTTACAGAGGGCAACCTTACCCTGATACCAAAACCAGACAAAAACATGACAAGAAAACTATACATTAGGTCATCCATGAACATACATGGAAAATCCTCCACTAAATGTTAGCAAATTGAAAAAAAAGGTTAATACACCATGAGTAGGATTTATCCCAGGAATGTAAAGCAAATTCAATATTCAAAAGTCAATCCATGTAATCCTCAACTAAGAACAAAAAAATATATGATCACTATAATATGCTGCAGAAAAATATCTTGACAAAACCCAATAGCCACTCAAGGTAAATACTTGGGCAAACTAGGAATTAAAGGAAACTTCCTTAATCTGTTACAGGGTATCTACCAAAACCTCATACATTTACAAAAAAAATTTAATTAAAGATGAAAAACAATGCTATTCCCCTAACACTCAGAAAAAGGAAAAGGACACCCACTCTCACAATTCCTACTTCACACTACATTTGAGGTCCTTGCCAGTATAATAAGGCAAGGGAAAAAATAAAAGGCATTCAATTTGGAAAGGAAGAACTAAAACCATCCGTATCTGAAAATA
>NW_021901748.1:0-582 GCF_006229205.1 Suricata suricatta
AAGAAGTTCATTGTGCTTAGAACACAGAGACAACTAAATAAAACACCCCCACCCCCCGCACCACCACCACCACCAAAAAAAAGGAAACATGAACAAAATGAGAACATAAACAGAGATAGGAAGTAAAAGGAACCAAGTGAAAATTCTGGAGCTGAAATTACGTGGTATAAAAGGCAGAATGGGCAGAACATCTCTAAAAGTGGAGGAATAAATGACAATTTCATGAGATGAAGCTTCCGTTCATGGCCTACTTATGCACGCACAATGGTTATCTTGGTTTGGATTCCTCTGAGAGGCATACCCAGAGACATGAATTTAAGTGTGAGTTTTCTTTGAGGGATGATCCCAAGAAATACTATTAAGGAAGTGAATAAAGAAAGACGAGATATTATCAGGCCACCTTGGGCATCTTGAGCTTATGGGGACTCTGAGAGAAAATGTGGAACATGCCTCAAAATTATCTCAAACAAGAGACATTAGGAACCTGTGCATTTATCCTCCAAAACCTCACCTACCCAGCAACATTTGTTGGGGCCGCTTCCAAAGGTAGCGACCCCCAGCTCTTCTTGGTTGCCCTGTGTC
>NW_021901749.1:0-582 GCF_006229205.1 Suricata suricatta
CTACCTTAAAACAGCAGAATACACATTCTTTCCAAGCACACATTCTCTGAAATAGATCACATATTAGACACAAAACAAGTCTCAACAAATTTAAAAAGACTGAAGTCACACAATGCATCTTTTCTGACCACAATGTTATGAAACAAGAAATCAAACATAAAAAGAACAAAAAGACACAGAGGTTAAATAACACATTACTAAGCAATGAATGGATCAATGAAGCTATCAAAGAAGAAACCCAAAAATACACTAACAAATGAAAATGGGAATACAACAGTCCAAAATCTTTGGGATGCAACAAAAGCTGTTCTAAGAAGGAAGTTTATAACAATACACACCTATCTGAAGAAGCATGAAAAATCTCAAATTAACAACCTAACCTTTGGGGCACCTGGGTGACTCAGTCGGTTGAGCATCCAGCTTAGGCTCAGGTCATGATCTCGTGGTTCGTGGGTTCAAGCCCTGTATCAGGCCCTGTGCTGACAGCTAGCTCAGAGCCTGGAGACTGCCTTGGATTCTGTATCTCCCACTCTCTCTGACCCTCCCCTGCTCACGCTGTCTCTCTCTCTCTCTCTCTCTCTC
>NW_021901750.1:0-582 GCF_006229205.1 Suricata suricatta
AAGGACTCCGTTTAGGACTTAGGATTCAAATGGGAAGTAGGAATATCGATGTGGCCTAAGGTGAGGGGGCGGATGCCCAGAATCATGAACAGGAGGATAATCTGCAGTGACGTCACGGGAATGCATGGAAGGAGGGTGCCAGCCCCCAGGCTTTCCATCCCAGGTTCTAGCAGCTTTCAGGTGCCCTGAAGTAAAGGCTTAGAATAAATCCACTTCTCACCATCCATCTCATTGCTAAGTAAGATAATCTTCTTCTAGTGTCTGTGATTCCAAATGGACTAATTCCTCGAAAAGATAAACCTGGGTGGGGGCGCCTGGGTCGCTCAGGTGGGTAAGTGTCTGACTCTTGATTTCAGCTCAGGTCATGATCTCACGGCTCTTGGGTTCGAGGCCTGCACTAGGCTCCCCACTGACAAAGCAGAGCTGGCCCCTCTCCCTCTCTCCCAGCCCTTGCCCTGCTTTCTTCCTCTCCCTCAAAATAAATAAATAAACATAAAAAAAAAAAAAGGAAAACCTGGTGGCCATGAAGGTTTTCATGATTAATTCAAAGATGAAGACAAAGGATGTGTACTTACAATGAAG
>NW_021901751.1:0-582 GCF_006229205.1 Suricata suricatta
TGGGTATAAAGCTTACTTAAAAATAAAATCTTAAAAGAGAGAGAAAGAGAGAAACTCTGTGGAAACTCTTTGTCTAATGAGCTCTTTTCTCCCTCCATGATATTTGGGGCTACAACTAGGGTCATAAATGACTGGTAGTGACACAAGTAACAGCAGTGGCTAGACAATCCAAGTCAGATACTTCCATTGGTCAAGATCCTGATGAAGATGCCTGCACTGTCAGTGAGAATGCCTTACCTGTGGTCTTTCCACCATGGCAGTCTCAGAGTTATGGACCCTCAGACATGACTCCAAAGCATGTATTCTGATGAATGAGTCAGAAGCTGCATGGCCTTTTATAACCTGGCACCGGAAATCACACAGTATCACTTTTGTTAAATTCCACTGGCAGAAGCAATCACAAGCTTGTCCAAATTCAAGGGGAAGGTACACTGTCTTCACTTCTTGATGGGAGGAATTTCAAAGAATTTTTGGTTATGTTATAAAAGTACCATTGGGTCAAATTGCATTTATAAGATTTTTTCCCCATATATCCTTCTGTTTTTTGATCAACCTTAACTTCCTTATTCAGATGCACGAAAG
>NW_021901752.1:0-582 GCF_006229205.1 Suricata suricatta
CCATTTTCAAGAATACTTTTAAATGAAATCATTGTCATTTTTCTTCTGGAATATTAAAATAGCTTCTTCCTGCTTATATTTTTATGTCCCCTACAGTCTCCCAGAAGTGAGAGTGTTTAAATTGTAAGCCAGATCATTTCACTCTTCAGCTTAAAGCCTTCCACGGGCTCCCTGTGAAATAATAGAATAGAATATATTTATATCTCTATCCATAACTATATCCATCTATATCTGTCTGCCACAGTTCCTGGCACAGAACTCCTAAAACTCTTGTAATTTCCTAAGTTTTAAAAACACTATGAATATCTTCTGTTCTAATGTTTGATCTCTGACTAGTTCCTGCCACAGAGCTTCTAAACCCCTTGGAATTTCATAGGTGATGGGGATATTTTTTGTATCTTTTGTTCTAATGAGGTGACTCTGAGTGGACTCCTGTTAAGGAACTGGTTACCAAAAAGACTAAGTAAGCCATGACTAGACCCTTACAAGTTTAGGAAGGAGAGGGGGCTGGAAATTGAGATTATGATCAACCATGACTGTAAAGGCTGCTTTTCGGCAAATAGGCTTCAGCAATGGAATGTA
>NW_021901753.1:0-582 GCF_006229205.1 Suricata suricatta
ACATGTACAGCCTCCTCTAACAGTACTTGTCAGCTTCTTGGATGAGCTGAAGGAAGCTGCTAACTAGGGACCTGGCGAGGTGTTTAAATACCGGAGGAGCAGCGCTGGCCCACTCAGGTTTTGTATGCAGTTCGGGAAGAAAGTGAGAAAGAGAGAAGCACATTAAGAAAGACAGGAAGGCGGAGGAGGCAGAGGCTTCCATCATTTGTGTTGCTGAATTTCGAGGAGTGATGGTGGGAGTGGATGTGGTGGGGGCAATATCCACCTCGGCCTTCCCTTGACTGAGACCTTTTACTGCACCTGGACTTGCAGGGTTGTGCTCTCCTTTGCCTCCCCCCACAACCTGTCTGCAGCCCAAAAACAAACAAACAAACAAAAAAAGACGACAACATAACAGAAGCATCTTTGGGACGCCACAGAAATCATTACTGAACACCCGCACACAAAAGTAATATGTGAGGTGTGTTTTAAAGAAAGAGACAGCTGAAAACTTGAAGACGTATTTAGAAATATACACACATATATACTCTTTTCTTGTGGGAGATCTCCTTTGAGCAAAGGTAAGTAGTAAATATCTAATCA
>NW_021901754.1:0-582 GCF_006229205.1 Suricata suricatta
CTAATGGAGAACCAGGGGGAGCGGAGGAGGGAGAGAGAGTTGGGGAGAGAGAGGGATGCAAAACTTGAGAGACTATTGAAAGCTGAAAATGAACTGAGAGTTGAAGGGGAAGGGGGAGTGGGGAAAAGAGGTGGTGGTGATGGTGGAGGGCACTTAAGGGGAAGAGCCCTGGGTGTTGTATGGAAACCAATTTCACAATAAACTATTTTAAAAAATTAAAAAAAATTTAAAAAATGAGGTATAGTTCCTGCTTTCTGGAGATAAATTCCATTGGATAGAATCTGTTTATTTAGATGAGTGACAGATACAGTTTGAAATATAATACTATTTGACAAAATAATAAGAATTGCTACTGATAGCAAAGCAGCCATCACGGGGTGTGGCAGAGATTGCACAGGCTTTGCTAAGGACATGAAGACTGCATTGGGTCTTACGAAAAGCAGGAGGCTCTGGCTGGCAGAGAAGAGAACAGGGACCTTGCAGCCAAGGGAGGAGTAAGGTGTCAAAGTAGGAGAGGCAGATAAAGCAAACTTCATCCTAGTTTGCATGGGACATTCTCAGTTTTAGAGCTGAAAGTTCTGT
>NW_021901755.1:0-582 GCF_006229205.1 Suricata suricatta
TCTCTCTCTCTCTCTCTCTCTCTCTCTCTCTCTCTCTCTTTCTGTCTCACACACACACACACAAAGATACATATATTCTCTGAGTATTTTATTTAAATTCAAAACTTACAAAAGTATGTTTGTTCTATGCAGTTCCAAGATAGTTGCTTTGAATGTGTTCTGCTGCATGGAGCGCCTACTTTTTTCTGTTTCTCTCATACCCCACAAGCAGATGCAGAGCCTTGTGCCCCATTCTAGCTTTTATCAAAAAGGAAGCAAGCGTTTGTGTTTGAAGACTTGAAAAGCAATTTGAATGTTGAATGAAATTCTAGAAATTTTATCAAAAATTCTACTAAATTTACCTAATTTAATAGAAGTATTACTTCATCTTTTTTTAAACGATTTCTTCTTCAAAATTATTTGAAAATTTTTTCAGCTTTGTTTTCATTAAACAGCAACCTTCTTTTTTTAACCCTTCTATACCGCTGGTTGATATAATGTTTAATGAACCCACATAACTAAAGTGAAATGTACGAATGGCATAAGCAGGTTGGAGCTGGAACACAAGCGCGTCTGGGGGAGCGCACGGGTTCAGCTTGCGGG
>NW_021901756.1:0-1337 GCF_006229205.1 Suricata suricatta
TTATTGTGTGTCAGACCTCCAGGATCCACAGGCCTCAGGGGAGTCCTGAGCAGTCCAGAGGCTGTCAATCCAAAAGCTGTCATGAGTACTCTGACTTCTCCCACTCAGTCCTACCTACTCATTTATAACAAAGCCCAAAGCCTGAAACATGCCAAAAACACTGTCAAAATAAAATTAAAGAAAAAAAAAAAAAAGAGATGTCAGGCCAAAACCAAATGCAACAGGACAAAGAGAAACATCTCCCCCAAGTGGGAATTGCAGGAAATGCCTCCCAAGAGAAAGTTCTCTGAATGAGAACTTGAAAGTGGAGGCGGACAAGAGTCCGGATCTGGACCTGGGCTGCAAACGCAGGGCCTCCTGGGGCCGGCAGGGGACAGACATGGGGAGGCTCGCTGGCTGGAGACCAGGGCAGTCTCCACTCAGCTGCAACTCTGGGCTCTGCAGGACGTGGGGTCTTGACTCTCTGAGGGAAAATATCCCCACCAGGGGACACAGCAAATATACCATTAAATTTCAAACTACAGCTGCCATCTGGTCGCTCTGGGCTCCTCGTGGCTGAAGATGAGCAGGCAAAGAAAGCAGCAGGAAGAACGACCTCCATCAGTGGGAGGAGACAGGGCTGCTTTCCCACAAAGGGGTCAGAAAGATGCTTCACACTGGGGTGGTTCCACCTGGGGTTCTCTTGCCTGCTTCTGGTGGTGCTTTCTTAGCCAGGCTGCTCTACCGAAGTACCACAGAGTGGGTGGCTGACAAGCAACAGAAATTTATTTCTCAGGGTGCCAGAACTTGGAAGTCCAAGATAAGGGTGCCAGTGAGATCAGGCTCTGGGTGAGGGGCCTCTTCCATGTTGCAAACTGCCAACTCCTCCTTGTGTCCTCACTTGGCGGAAAGAGGGAGCTCTCTGGGGTCCCTTTTAGAAGGGCACTATTCCCATCAAGAAGGCTGCACTTTGATGACCTAATCAACTCCCAAAGACCCGCCCACCTCCAAATACTATCACTTGAGTGGGGGGGTGGTTAGGATTTCAACCAATGAATTGGAGTGGGGAGAGGGGACACAAACCTTCAGCCCATTGCACTTGGGCATGGTCAAGTGCATCGGCCACAGCCTGAGTAGTACACGGAGACCAGGTGCTCATGATTCTTAAGGATGAACAGCTTGGTCAGCCTCAGGTAAACCACTGAGGTACACAGGCAATACAGCCAAGGGCAAGGAGATCTGGAATGAATAACATAAAACAGAAACAAAGAGCTGAGTTTCCTCCTCATGAGGTTTTTGGGGTGATGGGGGGGTTTGTGGGGTTCAGAGCCAATGGCCAAGAAAGAATTCTTAAAGAT
>NW_021901757.1:0-582 GCF_006229205.1 Suricata suricatta
TCATTGGTGTTTGTATTTGTCAGGGTCTTCCAGAGAAGCAGAACCGATAGGATGTGTGGACAGATAATATGAGATTTATTTAAAGTAATTGACTCATGGGAAGATGGAGGCAAGCAAGTCCAAACTCTGCAGGGTGGGCTGGCAAGTTGAAGACCCAGGAGAGACCTGATGTTACAGTTCAAATCTGAAAATTATCAGGCTGAAGACGCAGGAAGAACTAGTGCTGTGGTTCATGCTGGAAGCAGTCTAATGCAAAGTTCCCTCTTGCTCAGAAAAGGTCAATCTTTTATTCTCTTTAAGCCTTCAAGGTATTGGATCATGCCCTTCCAAATTATGGAGGGCAATATCCTCAAACTTCAAGGATTTAGGCTTTTTCCATGTTTTGGCTATTGTTGACAGTGCTGCTATGAACATTGGGGTACATGTGCTCCTATGCATCAGCACTTCTGTATCCCTTGGGTAAATCCCTAGCAGTGCTATTGCTGGGTCATAAGGGAGTTCTATGGATAGTTTTTTGAGGAACCTCCACACTGTTTTCCAGAGCGGCTGCACCAGTTTACATTCCCACCAACAGTGTAGGAG
>NW_021901758.1:0-581 GCF_006229205.1 Suricata suricatta
GTTTGAGCCCCATATTGGTATAGAGATTGCTTAAATAAATCAGACTTTAAAAAAAAATTCCTGTCCCAGTAGAATTTAGTCCCATGTGAATATAGATTTTTGTTTTGCTTGTTTGCTGCTATATCATTAGTTCTTATAATACTACTCTGGCACATAGCAGGGATCAGTAAATATTTGCTGGATAAATTAATTAATTGAATCTGTTTTCCAATCTATTCCTTTTTTTATCTTCACCACTATTAGGGCATTTTTTTTTTACAAGTAACAGAAACTCACTTGACCAACTTAAGCAAAAAGTGGGCCTTATTTTATGTTTAATGGGGTCTCTCCCACATCCAAAAGATATAAGCAAGGGTTAAGAAGAAACCAAAACTAGGACTCCACCATCATCAGAATGATCTATTTCTTATCTCCTGTCTTCTCTGTGCATCTTCCTTATTCTTTCATATTGTAGAGTCATTTCCTTTGCTTCCCCAGCAAAAGGGAATATGCTGGATTTTTAATGAATGTTCCATATGTCAGGCAGACTGGTTGGAATCTCTTCATTCTATTTTGAAATTTTGAGTATTTCACTTAACCCA
>NW_021901759.1:0-581 GCF_006229205.1 Suricata suricatta
CCACAAAGCCTAGGATGATGACCTGAGCCAAAGTCAGGTGGCTAAACGACGGAGCCACCCCAGTATCTTTCAACTCTCATAAATTAATGGGAAGCCTTCCTGCCTATCCCTGTGCCCCACTTAGAATTATGATAGAAAAGGAGAGGATTCAGTAGGCACAATGGGAAAGATCAGGACCTGAGGTCTCTGGGTCGGGAAACGCATTTAGAACAATGTTGGGAGGGTTTGATCACAGCAAACCCCCTCAGATTTCAGGTCCCTCTTAAATATGTGACAGACACCACCTACTGCCCCTCAGGTTCCCCTCAGGAATTTGATTAAAGAGCTAACTAAAAATTAGTAGTAGATCATAAAACCTAAGACCCACAGGGAACTGTCTGGCCTTAGACCACCCCTCATACACTTGAAATGAAACAATCAAGGGTGGAATCCTGACACCTACAGTTATTAGAATAACGGAGGACTTGGGGAGGAATAAGGGGGAGGGTAAAAAGGGTGGGAGAGACCTGAACCTCATAAAACAAAGATCCTTGCCTACTGTCTCGGATGTTCACTCTCTAATGCCCCCTCTCTGTACACAG
>NW_021901760.1:0-581 GCF_006229205.1 Suricata suricatta
CCAAGATATCCTTCAGTAAGTAAATTGATAAGTAAACTGTAGTACACCAGGCAACAGAGAATTATTCAATGTTAAAAGAAATGAGATATCAAATAAAAAGAATATGGAGGAATCTTAATTGTGTTTTACTCAATACTAAATAACACATATTACACATTTCTCCAAACCATAGAATGTACATCATAAGTAAACCCTAATGCAAACTATGGACTTTGGGTGATAAGGCATGTCAGTGTGGTTGCATAAATTGTAAAAACGTGTGCCAATCTAGTGGGACATGCTGACAGTGGAGAAAACTGCAAGTATAGGGTAAGCAGTATATGGGAACACTGTATTTTCTGCTTAATATTTCTCTGAATGTAAATGGCTATAAAATCTAAAATCTATTTAAAAGGAAAAAAGTTAAAATGGATTAAATTCTTCCTGTCAAATTTGAAAAGGAACACTGTAAAAAGCAATCGAACAAACAAATGAATAAAAACAAAGAAGCCCCTAAAACTAAATTGACTTGTATTAAAGAACCATCTATAAACATGAAAAAAATTTCAAAAAAAAAACATTAACTTTGAACAAAAACAACA
>NW_021901761.1:0-581 GCF_006229205.1 Suricata suricatta
TTTTTATTTTAATTCCGGTAGTTAATATACAGTGTAGTATTGGTCCCAGGAATAGAATTTAGTGAGTCATCGCTTACATGTGACACCCAGTGCTCATCCCAACAAGCGCCTCCTTAATGCCCTTCCCCAACGTAACACATCGTCCTGCCCAGCACCCCACCGGCAGCCCTCAGTTTGTCCTCTGTATTTAAGAGTCTCTTACGGTTTATGGGGTGCCTGGTTGGCTCAGTCAGTTGAACATCTGGCTTCTGCTCAGGTCGTGATCTCGTGGTTTGAGGGTTCGAGCCCTGCATCAGGCTCTGTGCTGACAGCTCAGAGCCTGGAGCCTCTTCAGGTTCTGTGTCTCCCTCTCTCTCTGATCCTACCCTGCTCACACTGTCTCTCTCTCTCTCTCTCAAAAATAAATAGAACATTAAAAAAGATATTTAAAGAGTCTCTTGTGGTTTGCCTCCCTCTCTGTTTTTATCTTATTTTTCCTTACCTTACCGTAAATTCATCTGCTTTGTTTCTTAAATTCAACATAGGAGTGAAATCATATGATATTTATTGTTCTCTGACTTATTAGCATAATACATTCTAGT
>NW_021901762.1:0-581 GCF_006229205.1 Suricata suricatta
TATAATCTAGTTTGAATAATTCTGTGAAATGTTTAGTGAACATAAATGAAAATGCTTGGTTATATTTATTTTTAATTCCTAGAATATGTAAATAATGACTTAAAATATACCAATGGTCTGAATAATAATTCTGAAAATTCTTCTACTCCAATTAAGAAATTCAAATTTCTTATCATTACTTTTTTTTGTCTTTTTTTCCATAATATTTTATTGCCAAATTGTTTTCCATATAACACCCAGTGCTCTTCCCCTTAAGTGCCCTCCACCATCACGACCACCTCTTTTCCCCCCTTCCCCTTCCCCTTCAACCCTCACTTCGTTCTCAGCATTCAATAGTCTCTCAAGTTTTGCATCCCTCTCTCTCCCCAACTCTCTCTCCCTCCTCCACTCCCCCTGGTTCTCCATTAGGTCTCTACTGTTTTTCTGCTAGACCTATGAGTGCAAACATATGGTTTCTGTCCTTCTCTGCCTGGCTTACTTCGCTCAGCATGACACCCTCAAGGTCCATCCACTTTCCTACAAAGGGCCATATGTCATTCCCTCTCATTGCCATGTAGTACTCCATCGTGAATATATACCAC
>NW_021901763.1:0-581 GCF_006229205.1 Suricata suricatta
TTTGTAGACAGTTAACAGAAAGCTCAGAAAAAAAAATACCCACTGGTTCAGCATTCATGCCTAAATGAAAATAACATGTGTGCCTTCAGCCCAAGATGTGCCAGGGCTTGGAGGGAAATTGGTAAGGATTAAGACCAAGAGCCTTTTGGGAGCTGTTAGGCATTGTCCTCGTGGGCCTGACCTCACAAACTTTCTCTTAGAGGAGAAAGCAAAAGGTGGCTGCCTTCAAGCTTTGCTCTCAGAGTTGCCACAAAGAGCCCCCCAAAACACCTTGTAGTCTGCGTTCTTTTCAATGACCTGGCATTGAGTCACAAGTAAAATCATCATTTTGTTTAGTAGCTGAAGAAATGGATGACTTATACTATTTAATCTAAAAGTGCTCTCTGGCACTGGCCTTGAGTCCCTAGGTGTTGAGAAATGCTTAGGAACATGAGGGTACTCTTGCTCTGTATTTAAAGTGAGACCCTTTGTTTCCTCCTTTGGATTATCCTCTTTCCTGAGGTCTGCCTCATGGTAGTCTGGTGACTGTGAATTACCTTTGCAGAGTAGAAAGGTGGTGTTACTGTTTTACGTTGAGTTTC
>NW_021901764.1:0-581 GCF_006229205.1 Suricata suricatta
CAGAGGGAACGTGCCCCAACCCCAGCTGCTCATTAGTGAATTGGAAAGGCCAGTCGTTCCTCAGCCAGGACCTAAGTAATTTCAAGGTGAAGCCACAGAACATTGACGTGGTCTCTTGCTCATCCTGCAGTGAAAGTCCAGCCCCACAAGTTGTTCAGGCCACCCTGAGGGTACTGCTGTGTCTCATCACATTTTTATAGTGTCAGGCTGTGCCCAGGAAAGTGGCGTCTGCCCCATGTCTCCCTGACGGAGAATGGGCAGGAGAGGTGATGGGAGAGCTACAGCCCAAACCAGGTTTGGATAGATAAAGAAGGGGAGGGAGGAGAGGAGGGGCACACATGTCAGTGAGCAGTGAAAAGAGAGACAAGGGACCTCTGGTTTTGTTTCTAGTAAATCGGACAGTAGACAGTCTGATATTCCAAGTGAAGAGTGGGGACAGAAACATAACTGCGGAAATGACTCATGTCCTGTCAGGTTAGGTAGATCAGTTGGCTTTGGAACAGTGAGAACTAGAGTGAGATGGTTTTCAGTGCCCAGATAATACAGTAGAGAAAATGCTCTTGGACTGATTTTTTATAATA
>NW_021901765.1:0-581 GCF_006229205.1 Suricata suricatta
TAGCCTCCCAAGAAATCTATCGACCCCCCACCTCCACTTTGTTTTTGTTTTTGTTTTTGTTTTTGACTTAGGGTAGCCGCCTGAGACCTAAATAAGCTGAAGTAATTCAGGGGTCAGGGTAAGTTAACAAGCAGTTTTGCTGAGATTTGATTCCAAGTGGGTATTTCCCCCAGGTGCAGTGAGAAGCCAGGAGGGTTTTAAGGAGGGCAAAGGGGAAGGTTTCCAGGCAGGGACTCAGCAGCACATAAATCTGGAAGCTTTTACTTCTGTTAGTGGTTTATCGATTTGGTAACAAAACGACCACCGGAGAAGAGAAAATACTTAACCGAGGCACTAGAGGGCTGGCAGCCAATGGCAGAGTTCTGGATCAGGAGGCTGGAGTCCTGCCATCCAAGGGAGACCTGGTTTCTGGGTGATCCTAAGCACACACGGAGATCTTTCTGGATCTGTTTCTTCAATTTTAGGAGAAAAATCCTTATTTACTTAAGGAAGTAAAAAAAATCACTTAAATATCTATGAAAACTTGACACCGTGGCTCTCTCTGAGATCTGTTTAGCCCTGTGGTGCACCCATCAGCTTTT
>NW_021901766.1:0-581 GCF_006229205.1 Suricata suricatta
TTCAATTTCTTCTCGAGTGCCTATGGTACATTTATTTTCCAAGATAGACCACATACTGGGTCAAAAAGCAGCCCTCCATAAATATAAACAAAATGAGATTATACCATGCACCCTTTCATTTCACAATGCTATGAAACTTGAAATCAATCACAGGAAAAAGTCTGGAAAACCTCTAAAAACATACCAACCTACTAAAGAATGATTGGGGGGGCGTCTGGGTGGCTCAGTCGGTTAAGCGCCCGGCTTCAGCTCAGGTCATGATCTTGTGGTTCGTGGGTTCGAGCCCTGCTCAGAGCCTGGAGCCTGTTTCAGATTCTATGTCTCCCTCTCTCTCTGAGCCTCCCCTGCTCACGCTGTCTCTCTCTGTCTCTCAAAAATAAATTAAGAAACATTAAAAAAAACTTAAAAAATTAAAAAAATAAAGAATGACTGGGCCAATCAGGCAATTAGGGAAGAAATTTAAAAATACATGAAAACAAATGAAAATGAAAATACAACGATCCAAACTCTCTGGGATACAGCCAAGGCAGTCCTAAGAGGAAAGTATATTGCAATCCATGCCTATTTCAAGAAACTAGAAA
>NW_021901767.1:0-2834 GCF_006229205.1 Suricata suricatta
GGGGGGGGATGGGTGATAAAGAGGATGCAGATTAAAAAGTACACTTATCATGATGAAAACAATAAAATAAAAGAACTCACAAATTCCTTTTCCAAAAACCAGGAAAAACAATAATCAAAAAAGAAAAGAGCCTTTACAAAATAGAGCTGGGCAAATTGTCACTTGTGTGAAATTTGGGAATTATATGAACATTCTCTTATGCTTCTTGGTTGTTCAGGGAATAAAATACTGTACTCAATCCAACTCTGAATTCATATTATTATATGTTGTAGTATAAAACATTGTGTTTTCACCCAAACTGCAGCTGTTACAATTTGTGTAAAGTGTCTTACTTTGAAGAAATGAGGTATAAGGAACACAGGTTAAAATTGTTAGTTTGTTCTAAAGAGAGTTTTGCTGAACATCACATACACAAAATGAAGAATCAACTACCAAATACCCGAAAGAGAACATAATGGCCAAAATGACAATGAGAGATACAGGATATGAGGATGAAAAGAACCAAGAAAATAAAATCTAATTAAATATGTAGGTAAAAAAAATTCTTAGAAAGTTACATAGAATCAGGCAAGTGATACTCAATATTTGTATAATTTGAAAATGAGGTGGTATAGTAGAATTAACATATCAAAGTTTTTATTAATGTGTCAAAAATAAAAGACCAGAATATATACAATGAAATCTCTTGTAATGAATTTGGGAAAGTTGGTACAAAATGGTTAATTCCAAGGCATAGCCTAGTAAAATTATTACATATTTAAAATCTTGTATCTCCTGAGCCTCTATCTCCTGAGCCTCCTATCAAAATAACTGAACTTCAATATGAAGAAAATCAGTGTGGCATCTGACTTCTTGATAGTAGTTTATACAAAGAAAGACAACAATGGATCTATTTCCAAAAGAAATAAAATGTGATATGAAAATTAATTTATAGCCAATCTTTCAAGTATATGAGGGTTCAAGAAAACGACTTTAAGTATGCAAACCTTTGTAGAATGTGTATGTATAAGTATTTCCTGAGATATCTAGAGGATTCGCCATCCAGTTAAGGGAGATTTGGGGAACCTTCAGTGATACTGTTGCTTAGAATTTAATACATTGTGTTATAGATTTAAAACTTAAATATGAGGCTACACATGACAGAATAGTATGTAGGTCTTGATCCTATGATAAATTAGACATGTTTTTAATGAGTAAGATAGAGAAATAAAAAGTGTGGAATAATTTGTTGATTTTTCTCATCAGCAAAAGGTAGGAGTCAGAAAATATAATAGTACTATCAACCCCAAAAATGAAAGCCCACCTTTAAGTGAGGGAACTAACCACATTACAGAAAGTTAGACAGTATAATAAGTTATAAAATTTTATACCAAAACAACACAGAAATAAGTTTCAAAAAATTTAAAATAGCAAATAAGGAGACAATCTTGTGGAGGACATGTTAATAATAAAGCAAGACAATAAGCAATGTAGGGAAGCTTCATTGTTTATTTATGCTTGTCAATGTTCAATCTGTATATTACTAAATTTTTATTTTCTGACTTTTATTACTGATTCTTACAAATGAATTTCAATCTACTTAATTTATAATTCTGCAAAAAGAAAATAAATTTTACTTGTAAGTTGAGACTTGGAAATTTCTTTTAATGACAAAAGACTGCACTTCAATGTGCCATGATTAATAAATGTTATGGTTATTTGAATATTTATATGCCCATTGAAATACATTTCTTGAGTGTTTCAATATTAACCAATGTACTAAGTACTGCCATTTCAAGAAAAAATGTAAGGCCTGGTTCTTGCCTTTGAAGAGCTTATATTTCAGGACTTTTATACAGATGGTTAATAATAGTTTGAGGCAAAATAAATATTAGTCCTTGAGACTGAGATAACCAAGGGAAATATCATTAGGTTTTAATTTTTTTACATTTATTGCGTTAATGGAAGTGAACCACAGAATATCCTCCCCTCTTATTCTCCATGTATTTTACCACTATTGTTGCATCCTCTTGAGTTTTTTCTCCCACTGCTTTCCGTTAGTATTTGCATAGGAAGCTAAGTTAAAGAGAAAAAATAATAATTGAGTTGCCTCTTGACAAGAAGTTAGATGAAAGGTTTGCGGGAAGGGGTCAATGTTATAGGAGTACTTTCCAAATGGAGTTAGGAGTAAATTCATGAGAAATTTGTTAAGATACTACCCATCAGGATGAATGAATGGTTTTGTTGAATGCATTTTAGATTCTCAATGTAATTAAAGGCATAGGAAGACTGATTAGATAATTCCCTCAGAAAGAAGGATCAATAGTTTTTGGGTGTTAGGGTTATTTTTGTGGTGTTCTACTGGATGATTAGTAAATGTTGCCATTTCTTATATTAACCCTATTCCTGCACTTGAAGACAACCAAAATATGTAGAAATAAACTGAATGCCTAGAATTTTCAACTTACTTTATAAGGTCCATGTATTAGTAATTTGAAGTGCTTACAGTAAGGTTTCTGGGTCATTAAACATTTCCCTTGTAATGTATATAGTAGCTTCTGAATCTCTTCATGGCATCTTTAATCTCTTTATTTCTCAGAGTATAAATGGCTGGATTTAGGAGAGGTGTAATAACAGAGTAAAACACAGCAAGAAACTTGTCCACCCAGGTAATGCTGAGTGGCCACACATAAATGAAGATGCAAGGCCCAAAGAAGAGCACCACCACTGTGATGTGAGCAGTACAGGTAGAGAGTGCTTTGGAAGCACCAGTTTTAGAGCTTTGGTGAATGGTGAGAAGAATATATGTATAGGATATCAACAACAGAATAAAGCATGTCATGGCTAGAACCCCA
>NW_021901768.1:0-1337 GCF_006229205.1 Suricata suricatta
CCACTATCTGTGCTTTGGGTTGCTTCTTGAGGTAGCCCTGAAAAGGAAAACAGGCAGACAAACACACAGAGAACACAAGCACACAAATGTACTGATAAAAAAGCAAACCAAGGGGGAAACAAAAAAAGGAACATGAAAGAAAAGAGAGGAGAAAAAAAGAAGAGAAAAAAACAAAAGGAGAAAGAAAAAAGCAGGCAGGGAGTTGGGGGGACAGCAACAGTCAGAGATAAAGTAGTCGGAGGGCTTAAAACCTGCAGTGGGGGTTGGGGGTGATAAGGATGGAATAAAGGAAAAACTATCTGGATGGTAATAGTTGATCTAAGCACAGCAGTGCCTAAATGTTGGTCTTTCCCAGATTCCAGGGGGAAAGGGAGAAAAGAAGGAAATAGGAAGATAGTAAAGAGAAGACATGGGACAATAAAAATTAAAAATATTAAGAAAAAAACCAATTAAGGGTAATAAGCAAAAGCACAGCAGCTCTCCAGAGCAGATAGGCGTGGCTTGGTGTAGGTGGGTCGGTCGGGTCTTAGAGGCTGCTCTCTGAGGCCCCGCCTTGGTGGATGAGAGGAGAAGAATGGGAAGGGGCACCCCCAAGTCCCCCTCAGATTATGAATTCTAGCCACTCTCTGGAGTCCAACCTTCTTGTGCCTTGGGCGGATCTAATTGTTTCTGTTTTCTATGTTCTGCCCAGTTTCTAAGTCCTTGCCTACACACTCAATATTTCCACCACAGTTAAAATCGCCTGCTGGTGGGCGTCTTTCTGGTCGGGATCGAATAGGGGGATTGTGAAGTCAGATTTTTCTCCTGGCTCCACCTAAAGTCTGTGAACTGACTGGTCAGACTGAACACCCTCACTGAAGGGGCAGATATCTCTCTCAGCGCTCAGTGGCCCTCAGACCTGGGCTGAATCTCTCCTCTGCAGGTATTGCACTGTGGAGGATTCAGTCTCTACTTCTCTTCCCCTGGTCTCTCGCCTGTTTTGTCCTGCAGTACTGCGTGCAGCTGTGAAGGTCCGTGCGCCTCTGGATACCCGGTGCCCCACGTGAGTCACTATTGGGGGAGCTGTGCGCCTCAGGTCTCCCAGCCGCCCAGCCCGGCTAGGAATGGTGTGCCTAGGGATATGCGGGTTTCAGGGGGTCCAGCGCCAAGCCTCTGGGCACTCTGCGCTTTGTCTCTGGAGCCAAGCCAGCGCTCCCTCCCCGAAAGTCTCTGGTCCCAGTTCGTACTCACTCACTCAAGCAACCATGAGACTGCTGTCCATAAGGGGTCCGTCCACACACCTCCATTTTTGGATATCAAAGAGCTGTGGCTTTTTAATTCTTCTCAGTTTGATAATT
>NW_021901769.1:0-581 GCF_006229205.1 Suricata suricatta
GGTAGGAAGGACCTTCTCCAGTCATCATTGTACCATCCTTATTTGGGCCTCCAGCTTGGAAATGGGGTAGAGGTCGAAAGTCTGGGTTTTACTTTCAAGTGAAGAGACACTTAGTGAAAATTCAAATGGCCAAAAGCACCTTATTGAGTGTTACACTAAGCCATTCCATAATATTGCTGCTTCCACCTTCGTTTTGTGTGACCAACAGCCTCCAAATACCTTGATCTGACACTAGTGCTTCCAGTAAATCATTCCCTAGATGACAGCTTGCAGACCTACAACAAACGCAACTTCCTGTTGTGATACCCCAATAGCTCTTGTGATAAAGAGACCCCTGCACCTTCCAAGACCTTCCCCTTGTGCCCTCCTTTGATAAACCAGTAATGCATTCCCTAGATGACAGCTTGCAGACCTACAACAAACGCAACTTCCTGTTGTGATACCCCAATAGCCCTTGTGATAAAGAGACTCCTGCACCTTCCAAGACCTTCCCCTTGTGCCCTCCTTTGATAAACCCCTGCAAAGCTTACCAAAACTCGTCTTCTTTGTTTGAATTGACAAATCCAGCATTAGCCTGAGAA
>NW_021901770.1:0-581 GCF_006229205.1 Suricata suricatta
AAAGGAATAATAAAACACAAATTTTAAGCACAAATAAATTTCCAATTTTTTTCTGTGAGGAAAATGCCATCTTTACAATATTTTACCTTTTTTTTTTTTTTTACTCCAGGTGAGGAAGTTCAAGCTCAAATATATTTTTAGTACTTTTTTCCAAGAAGACAATTTTTAAAAACTTTCTAGTAAATTCAACTGCACAATCTGACATACTTTTTTAAAGATCATTTATTTATTTTGAGAGGGGAGGGGCGAGTGAGACAGGCAGAGAGAGAAAATCCAAGCAGACAACTTGGAGCTTGACTCCAGGCTCCATTTCACAAACTGTGAGATCAAGACCTGAGCCGAAATCAAGAGCTGGATGCTTAACTGACTGAGCCACCCAGGCGCCCCCACCATATTTCTTTGTATATGATTTCCACATAACTAGCTATATGAACTGGTATTCAAAACAGATAAGTAACAGTGTGTGGTATTCCACTGTATTTACTAATCCTATTAAGAGTGATAATTCTCGGGGCGCCTGGGTGGCTCAGTCGGTTAAGCCTCCGACCTCGGCCCAGGTCAGATCTCATGTTTGTGGGTTC
>NW_021901771.1:0-581 GCF_006229205.1 Suricata suricatta
CAGATAAACGGGAGCAGAGGAATGACTATATCTTTTAGGGCCTTCATTTCTATCTTTCCTATTCCATCCTGTTTTTCATGAGCCTTCACCCAGAATCCTATTTTCCTTTCCTGCAGATTTTCAGTAGTTGCTCAAGTAACAAAATAAAAATATATGGAAATATTATGACATGATTATAACAATCGAACTAATTAACATGCCCATCACCTCATATAATTAGGAGTTTTGTTTTTTTTAATTTTGATGTTTTCTTTATTTTAGAGAGAGACAGAGTGTGAGCAGGGGAGGGTCAGAGAGACAGGGAGATACAGAATCCAGTGTAGGCTCTAGGCTCTGAGCGTCAGCAAAGAGCCCAATGGGGGCTCAAAGCCACAAACTGAGATCATTACCTGAGTTAAAATTGAATGCTTAACCGACTGAGTCACACAGGCTTCCCAGGACTTTTAATTTTTGATTTTTGTTGAGAACATCAAAGACACATTCTCATAGCAAATGTCCAGTATATACACACATAATTATATGTATCTCTATCCTGTCCTTTAGATTTCCAGAATTTCATGCATACCTGAAATTTTGTACCA
>NW_021901772.1:0-581 GCF_006229205.1 Suricata suricatta
TAATGTTTATTTATCTTCTGAGAGATGGAGAGAGAGCGTGAGAGAGGAAGGGGCAGAAAGAGAGAGAAACACGGAATGTGAGGTAGGCTCCACTCTCTGAGCTGTCCGCACAGAATCTGATGGGGGACATGAACCCACAAAAGATGAGATCATGACCTAAGGTAAAGTGTGACACTTGACTGTCTGAGCCACCCAGGAGCCCCAAATCATTAGGTTTTCTACACCACTCAGCTTGTATGTTAATGTAATCCCCATGTTTTTAATAACGTTATTGTTGGCACATTTCGCAGCTTTGCTGTTGTTTGTATGTTTAGAAATGAAAGGCTTTGGGGTGCGTGGGTGGCTCCGCGAGGGTTGCGCGTCTGACTCTCGGTTTCAGCTCAGGTCGTCATCTCATCGTTTGTGAGTTCCAGCCCACATCCTCGTCTGCACTGACAGTGTGGAGCCTGCCTGGGATTGTCTCCTGTCTCTCTGCCCCTCCTCCCCTCTCTCTCTCCATCTCTCCAAGTAAATGGGAAAAAGAAAACCTTAAAAGAAATGAACGTTTTTGCTTGCTTGATTCTGAAAATTGAGTTAGACCC
>NW_021901773.1:0-581 GCF_006229205.1 Suricata suricatta
GCTCTGTGCTGACAGCTGGCTCAGAACCTGGAGCCTGCTTCCGATTCTCTTTCTCCCTCTTTCTCTGACCCTCCCCTGATCGCGCTCTCTCTGTTTCTTAAAAATAAATAAATAAATAATTTTAAAAAATTAAAAAAGAAATCTTCAAGATTATTTGTATGTTAAGTGGCCCCAAAGTCAATATGCTGCCAGTGGTAAGGTAAAGGTACTGAAAATACATGCCTCTTTTGGTTTTTTTTTTTAAATATATATATTTGTAGTTGAAATTGTTTGGCAAACATCTGATGCTGCCTTACATTTAAAAGTATATTATTAATTTAAAAACAAAAACATAACGATCTGCCAGGAGCCGAACTTCATTGCCCACCTTGATGGCACAGCCCAGGGGGTCGACAAGAGAAGACTGCACAGTGGTCTCTGGAAGAGATGCTACTGATATCTCTTCTGCTATTCAATCAGCTTATTTTTCTTAGTGGGCCTTTCCCTATAACCTAGCAGTCAGTTGATCATTAAAGGCACTTTAAAGAAAACATGACCCCGGAAAAGGTTGTAACCTTAGGGTATCTATTTAGGGTATGTAA
>NW_021901774.1:0-581 GCF_006229205.1 Suricata suricatta
TTCTCCTTTGTAGCACTGATCACATTTATAATTAAACATAGATTTTCTGCATTTTTAAAATATCTGTTCCTCTACCCTATATTCATGTAAGTATTTGCCAGGGTTGACCACAGTCACTGTAAAAGGCTCAAGAAATATTGGATAAGTGAAATGAATGAAAAAATGCAAGCCTACCATGGGTGATGGTTGGTACCTTGTGTTACATAATAAGAAGCCTGGTTTGCAGTTTATCAATATGGGCCTGATTTCACAAGTCTCCGTAGAAACATTTTGAGGTAATAGATTTATGGCATAGATTGTGGCCATGGTTTCTCCATGGCCCAACTCATCATGTTGTATCCATTCAAAATATACAGCTATTGCATGTCAATCATACTCCGCAATGTGGTTTTTAAAAAATACTCAACTATGATAATTCTAGACAGTTGTTGAAATAGATTCCATTAGCTGTTCCTGTGCCTATCTCTCCATGAAATTCTATAATCCTCAGACAGAAGCCTGTGGCTGAAATATATTGAATCTAACATAAAGCATGTAGATATTACTTAATTAAAAATAATAAAATAAGATTGGTTATTCTG
>NW_021901775.1:0-581 GCF_006229205.1 Suricata suricatta
GAGCCCCGCATCCGGCTCTGTGCTGACAGCTAGCTCAGAGCCTGGAGCCTGCTTCCGGTTCTCTGACTCCTTCTCTCTCTGACCCTCTTCTCATGCTCTGTCTCTCTCTGTATCAAAAATAAATAAAAAACATTTAAAAAAATTTAAAAAAAAGCAGGAGGAGCTGTATAAGAATGGCATTTATTGAAAAAGCAAAACTTGTGGAATCTTCAGGTGATTCTTATAAGCCACTTTGGTGGGAAAGCATAATTAGAGGATCTTTCTAAAGTGCAAATCCGATTATTATTATTATTATTTTTGCTTCTTGGGTGAAGTCCAAGCTCTTCCCTGTTCTGTGAAGTGATGTAGCCCCTGACTTCTCTGCAGCCTCACTGGCCTGTCTGCCTTGCCCCCTGCAAAGCCTCCAGCTGTGCTGAGCTGGAAGCCTTCCTCTGTAGCACAGGGGGGATATGGGCATTGATTCCCTCCTGCTTGCTTCTTCCACCCTTCTGGAATGCTCTGGAGTTGTCCTCCCCCGTGGAGTGAGGTCCTGAGCATCCTTGGAGACTTTCACCTCCTTGGCACTGTGCCTCTCCTCCTGC
>NW_021901776.1:0-581 GCF_006229205.1 Suricata suricatta
GTCTGCAATGTAGTAAGTTTCCTGCTTCCCTCTTCTCCTGTTATCAGTTTCTCCTTCCCACCCCTAGAATCTTGGCTCACATTTCCTTGGTTGTGGTAGTATGGGGAGAAGGAAGGCAAGGAGGTTTGGCTTCTATTCCTATTCTCATTTTCATTAATTTCTTCCAATCTACTGTTTACAAAATAATAAATTCTTCCTTAAAAAATACTGGGGCATCAGTTAAACATCAGACTCCAGCTCAGGTCATGATCTCACAGTTTGTGATTTTAAGCCCCAAGTTGGGCTTTCTGCTGACAGCTCAGAATCTGGAGCCTGCTTTGGATTCTGCGTGTCTGCGTGTCTGTGTGTCTGTCTCTCTCTCTGCCCCTCCCCTACTTGTGCTCATGCTCTCTTCCAAAAATAAATAATTAAATAAATAAATATTTCAAAAAATTATTTTAATAAAACCTTGACCTTTATATCTGTATTTCTTTCTATGCCCATGATCACCCTTTGTCAGCTCATATTTGTCTTTATTCTGATGAACACTGAAACTGCTCTTGTCAAAGTCATTGATGATTTGCATGTTGCCACTAGATTTG
>NW_021901777.1:0-581 GCF_006229205.1 Suricata suricatta
AAAGAGAGGGAACTGGGGTGTTGGGGGGACGGGCAAAATATGTGAAGAAGATTAAGAGGTACAAGCTTCCAGTTATAAAATAAGTATGTCAATAAGGATAGTAAGTGTAGCATAGAGAATATAGTCAGTGATATTATATAACACTGTGTGGTGACAAATGGTAACTATACTTTTTGGGGTGAGAATCTTGTAATGTATAGAGTTATTCAATCACTGTGTCATACACCTGTAACTAAACTAATATAATATTGTAAATCAGTATATATAATACTGTATATAAAAAAGTCTTTCAGATTTCACTGCCATAGTATCCTTTTCTTTTTTTAAGTTAAAAAAAATTTTTTTAATGTTTTATTTATTTTTGATACAGAGAGAGAGAGAGACAGAGCATGAGATGGGGAGGGGCAGAGAGAGAAGGAGACACAGAACCAGAAGCTGGTTCCAGGCTCTGAGCTGTCAGCACAGAGCCCGACACGGGGCTCGACCCCACGAACGTGAGATCTGACCTGAGCCAAAGTCGGAGGCTTAACCGACTGAGCCATCCAGACGCCCCAAGTTTTTTAATATTTAATTACTTTTTG
>NW_021901778.1:0-581 GCF_006229205.1 Suricata suricatta
AATAGTTTATTGTCAAATTTGTTTCCATATAACACCCAGTGCCTCTCCCCACAAGTGCCCCCCTCCATGACCATCATACCCTTCCCTCTCTCCCCCTCCCCCTTCAGTCCTCAGTTTGTTTTCAGTAGTCAATAGTCTCTCATGATTTGTGTCCCTCGCTCTCCCCAACTCTCTTTCCCCCTTCCCCTCCCTATGGTCCCCTGTCAGGTTTCTCCTGTTAGACCTATAAGTGCAAACATATGGTATCTGTCCTTCTCTGCCTGAGTAATTTTGCTTAGCATGACACCCTTGAGGTCCCTCTGCTTTGTTACAAATGGCCAGATTTTATTCTTTCTCATTGCCATGTAGTACTCCATTGTGTATATATATATATATATATATATATATATATATATATGTATATGTATGTATATATACCACATCTTCTGGATCCACTCATAAGGTGATGGACATTTAGGCTCTTTCCATGATTTGGCTATTGTTGACAGTGCTGCTATGAACATTGGAGTACATGTGCCCCTATGCATCAGGACTTCTGTATCCCTTGGGTAAATCCTTAGCAGTGCTATTGCTGGGTCATA
>NW_021901779.1:0-1337 GCF_006229205.1 Suricata suricatta
TTGACTATTTGAACCCAGTAGGAGTTACAGATGGACTGGCTGACATTCCGTGACATGTCACTCTAGGGAAGAGACACAGGTTTCAACAATCCTCTTCCCCTGGCTTCAGGAAAATTAGACTCCATATTCAATGTGCGGAAAGACAAAAGCTCTCCTAGAAATCCTCCCTTCCCTTGTCCTATCTTTCACAACACATTGTTTCTTTACATCAAAGATTCTTTGAAATGATTAATCCTTTTCCAGAAGATCATCTAAAAATGTGATACAATAACCAAAATACAGAAACAATCTAAATGTCCATCAATAGATGAATGAATAAAGAAGAGGTTGTATCCCTCTCTCTCTCTCTCATTACTGAGCCATAAGAAAGAATGACATCTTGCCACCTGTGACAACATGGATGAACCTTGCGGGTATTGTGCTAAGTGAAGTAAGTAAAAAAAGACAAATACGACATGATTTCACTTAGAAGAGGGATCTAAAAACCAAAACAAACAAATAGACAAAACAAAACCCAGACTGATAGATAATGAAGAATAGTGTGGTGGTTGCTAGAGGGAAAGGCGTTCAGAAGAGGGGTGGGGTGAATGGGTAAAGGGGTCAAGAGACACGAACTTTCAGTTATACAATAACCAGGGCGTGGGGATGTAATGTACAGCATGAGGAATACAGTCAATCATATTGTATTGTTTGTATAAGGACAGGTGGAAATTAGATGTATTATGGTAGTCAGTTTTCATGATGTACATAAATGTCTAATCACCATCTTGTACATGAGAGAATATTGCATGTCAAGTGTACTTCAATACATAAAAATGTGTTGAACCTGAACCTAAAGTTTTTATATTGTTTTCAAAAGGTGATAATCAATCTTGTTTTAACATAGATTTCAGTGTCACTTACATTTCTTTTTGCTAAAGAATCACTAATTAGATGGCAAGCTCCGGTCACACTTGGGAGGAATTAGAGCAGGGCTGAAACGAAGGCTTGTGTAGTCACAGGAGTGTGAGGGAAATGTTTCGGTCCCAAATCTAGTTCTGGGAGTGCAACAAGCTTTTGTCATGGCTGCTGGGATTTTTGGATGACAACAACAACACAGAGACTTTTAAGTTTTACTGAAGAACTTAAACTGCTCCAGTGGGACTGTGAAATTGATGGTTCTGGTTTCTCTTTCAGAGATAGTAGCAGGGCACCTGCGTAGCTCAGTCGGTTGAACCCCCAACTCTTGGTATCAGCACAGGTCATGATCTAGAGGACGGATATAGGATCCAGCCCTGCGGTGGGCTCTGTGCGGAGCCTGTTGAGATTCTCTCTCTCCCTTCCTCTCTGCACCCCCC
>NW_021901780.1:0-581 GCF_006229205.1 Suricata suricatta
ATGTTTCAATTTTATGAAAATATTTCAGATGACACACAAAATGACAAATCTGTGCACCTCCTTTTGCTATGTTCATTACAGTTGTATCGAACAGGCTATTTTTATACTGCGGTATTTCCATACCATTTGCAATGCTGTATTTTACATCCCTTTAAAAATTCCAAGAGAATTTTTTCTCTATGGGAAACTATGATCCAGAAAAAAGTCATGCATTAAACAATTTTAATGCTATTTTATTTAATAACTATTTATTGCTCATTCACTCTGTGCCAGGAAATCTGCTAGGAGATAAAAAGAAACAAAAACTCAACCACACACACACACACACACACACACACACACACCCACACCCACACACACCAGGGGTGTCTTATCTCTTGGTGTTGTAAAAGAACTCCAGCAGCAATGAAAGGATGTTTAGTGAAGGAGGCGAAACAACTTCTGGTTTATAAGAAGAGAAATACTTTAGGGAGAAGGAAACAGGTAAATTGGGCACTGAAGAACGGGCAAAGCTTTGACAGGTAGAGATGATGGGGAGGGGACTGAGAAGTTCCACTGGGAAAAGCACAGAGGCAGGAACT
>NW_021901781.1:0-581 GCF_006229205.1 Suricata suricatta
TTCTCCTTTGTAGCACTGATCACATTTATAATTAAACATAGATTTTCTGCATTTTTAAAATATCTGTTCCTCTACCCTATATTCATGTAAGTATTTGCCAGGGTTGACCACAGTCACTGTAAAAGGCTCAAGAAATATTGGATAAGTGAAATGAATGAAAAAATGCAAGCCTACCATGGGTAATGGTTGGTACCTTGTGTTACATAATAAGAAGCCTGGTTTGCAGTTTATCAATATGGGCCTGATTCCACAAGTCTCCGTAGAAACATTTTGAGGTAATAGATTTATGGCATAGGTTGTGGCCATGGTTTCTCCATGGCCCAACTCATCAAGTTGTATCCATTCAAAATATACAGCTATTGCATGTCAATCATACTCCGCAATGTGATTTTTAAAAAATACTCAACTATGATAATTCTAGACAGTTGTTGAAATAGATTCCATTAGCTGTTCCTGTGCCTATCTCTCCATGAAATTCTATAATCCTCAGACAGAAGCCTGTGGCTGAAATATATTGAATCTAACATAAAGCATGTAGATATTACTTAATTAAAAATAATAAAATAAGATTGGTTATTCTG
>NW_021901782.1:0-581 GCF_006229205.1 Suricata suricatta
TGGCGACTGTCTTGCTGAGCTAGACGTGAGTGGCCAAGGCACACAAAAGATCAAAACCGTATTCAGTGTTAGTTCTCCATCCCCCAAGATTGCTGAGGCAAAGTCGGGGCGCTTCTTTGATATGCATTTGACTCTGTAGCCTGCCTAGGTCAGCTTGCCTTGTCTTCCCCCGCTGAAGACTATATAAAGAACAGTTCTTGGAATAAACGCTCTCTTTCACCTGATCGGAGAACCGTGAGTTCTGTCTTTACTCTTTGCGTCTCCCTCTCCTGCCCCCTTTTTCTCTCCCTCCCTCAGGAGAAGGACCCGCGACGATTCTCCTCTTCGCCCTGCGGGTGGTCCGGGCGGACGAAACAGGTACCGCTGACCGCTGATCGCCGGGGACGAGCGGCCCTGGCCATTGGGTTACGACAATTGGCGCCTGAACGCGGGGCTCAGTAAAGTAATGCCCTGAGCGCGGGTTACGACACAAGGGGACAAAGATCTTGTACATTTAAAAGTAGGAAACATTTCTAAAAGAAATTAACATATGCCTAGATAAATAAAAAAAATCTCCCATGTTCATTGATGGAAGACTTCAT
>NW_021901783.1:0-581 GCF_006229205.1 Suricata suricatta
CTTCCTGGAGTGAAGGTATTCACTTCAAAGCAATTTATTAACAAAATTGAACTCTTGTTCTGATGAGGGGCAATGCAACCTTCAAAATACCTTTTATATATGTAAACATCAAGCCTTGAATTTTGCTGCTCTAAGCATCTGGCTGTCTAATAATGACCTAATGTTAGGTCAGGATGTTACCAGTTCCTGCCATTGTTCAAACAGATAAAGACAATTCTCCATTCTTCATTCAAGCACAAATGAAATAAAGCAATAAGGATTTCCCAGGATGGTGACCTGTAGTCTGGGGAAACTTCTTTTTTCCCCCCATGTGCAACTGAGGACCACCTTGCCATTTTGTTCTAGGTCTAATGTGCCTAAGTTACATTATGCCTGGAAGGATTTACACATAGGGATGGGTTGTCTCTATATATAGCATCCATGTAGCCATGAAGCTCTCAGAAGCCGAAGATGGGAGTATATAGAGACACACAAAGTGTACTGTGATGACATCTTTGAGTAATGTAGTCATTCAACCTGGAGTCTCTCTGTTTCTGAACTTGTTACAATGATAGGCACCGGCCTGGTATTCTATGAAGCTA
>NW_021901784.1:0-581 GCF_006229205.1 Suricata suricatta
TCTTCCAGCTTCTCTAAATTATAATGATAATTATTTGTAGGAATGCTAACAATAATCTTTTTTATCCAATACCGATCTGAATTGATTCATTCTTTGGGGTGTCATTCAAAAAATGTTCATTTTCCTGAGATAGCTCTATACCATAGGAAAAATGATCAATCATTTCTCCTGAAGAAATGCTGTGTTTCCTGGAGGACATGCCCTTAAACCCAGATAGTAAAATGACTTGCAGTTTGCAATGTAAGGACACAGATGAATCAATATTTATGCAACAGAGAAATCCTTACAAAACATTTTCAGAATTTCATATTATTTTATATTTTTATATGATATATTTAATATTTTCATATTAAATAAATTAGTTAATAGTATTAAAATATGGAGCAAACACACACACACACACACACACACACACACACACACACACACACACATTGAGGCTGGAAATGCCACCTGAAGAGTTTGGAGTGTATCTAGGTAGCAAGGCAGAATAATTTCATCATAGAAGGTGCAGTATCAGTAGAAAATAACCACGGGGCTCAGTTGGTTAAGTGGCCGGCTTCGGCTCAAGTCATGATCTC
>NW_021901785.1:0-581 GCF_006229205.1 Suricata suricatta
AAGAAGATGTGGTATATATACACAATGGAGTACTACATGGCAATGATGAAGAATAAAATCTGGCCATTTGTAGCAAAGTAGATGGACCTTGAGGGTGCCATGCTAAGCAAAATAAGTCAGGCAGAGAAGGACAGATACCATATGTTTGCACTCATAGGTCTGACAGGAGAACAGGAGAAACCTAATGGAGGACCAGGGGGAGGGGAAGAGGGAAAGAGAGTTGGGGAGAGAGAGGGACGCAAAACTTGAGAGACTATTGAATACTGAAAATGAACTGAGGGTTGAAGGGGAATGGGGGGGAAGAGGTGGGTGATGGAGGAGGGCACTTATGAGGAAGAGCAGTGGGTGTTGTATGGAAACCAATTTGACAATAAACTATTAAAAAAAAATTAGGGTGGGATTCCAGTAGGTGTGGATGGGCTGAGAGGGTAGGAGAAAGGAAAGCATTCCAGGTAACTGGTACAGTGTGAACAGAATCAGGAGAGTGTGGAGGTATTTGGGGAAAAGTGAACATATCACTTTGCTGGAATTGGAGACAACATATTGGGAATATTTGTTTAAATGAAAAATTAGGTATACAT
>NW_021901786.1:0-581 GCF_006229205.1 Suricata suricatta
AGTGAGAGAGAGAGAGAGAGAGAGAGAGAGAGAGGAAGAGGAAGAGAGAGAGAGAGAGAGAGAGAGAGAGACAGAGAGAGAGACAGAGAGAGAGACAGAGAGAATCCCAAGCAGGCTCCACATTGTCAGCACAGAGCATTATACAGAGCTTGGTCTCACGGACCATGAAGCATAACCTGAGCCAAAACCAAGATTCAGATTTTTAACTGACTGAGCCACCCAGGCACCCATCTTGCACTTCATATTAAATGGTGGGCTCATCAATAACTCTGCAGAGAAGTCATCTCATTCAGAAAATAGCATAGCTGAAATACTCAGTATGTGAAACAAGAAGGATCTGTCTCTTAACTTCAGTAGTTTTTTTGTTTTGTTTTGCTTTAAGTACCTGGTATGTTTTTTTTTTCCTTCCTAACAGCCAAAGAGTTTAGGGAGGAGTGAATTTTCTCCCTAATATTGTATATAGTCTTGGAGGAAAAGTAAATGAAGTGGCAGTTCTCCACTCTTTCAGAAGTCTGAAAGGAGCTGGAGGCTACATTGGTCAGAAATTTCTTATCATTCTGGTACAGCAATAGAGAGAAAAT
>NW_021901787.1:0-581 GCF_006229205.1 Suricata suricatta
CCCACCAGAGGAAAAAGAGATCATCTTTCTCTGCATTCTGACCAACCTCTGTTGTTGCCAAAGTTGTTAATGTTGGCCATTCTGGCATGTGTGAGGTGGTATCTCATTGTGGTTTTTTTTCCATAATATTTTATTGTCAAATTGTTTTCCTTACAACACCCAGTGCTCTTCCCCATAAGTGCCCTCCACCATCACCACCGCCTCTTTTCCCCCCTCCCCCTTCCCCTTCAACTCTCAGTTCATTTTCAGCATTCAATAGTCAAGTTTTGCATCCCGCTTTCTCCCCAACTCTCTACCTCTTCCCCTCCCCCTGGTCCTCCATTAGGTTTCTCCTGTTTTCCTGTTAGACCTATGAGTGCAAACATATGGTTTCTGTCCTTCTCTGCCTGGTTTATTTCGCTTAGCATGACACCCTCAAGGTCTATCCACTTTCCTACAAATGGCCATATGTCATTCCCTCTCATTGCCATGTAGTACTCCATCGTGTATATATACCACATCTTCTTGATCCACTCATCAGGTGATGAACATTTAGGCTCTTTCCATGTTTTGGCTATTGTTGACAGTGCTGCTATGAACAT
>NW_021901788.1:0-581 GCF_006229205.1 Suricata suricatta
GTCGTGTCTAGTCTCTCGCCGAGCTCCAGACTCCTATCTCTATGACAGAGTGGCCTCCAATGAACGACCTCCTGGTATTTGTGCCTTGTCTAGTCCCCTATTCTTGAACTGGGGCTGGCTGAAATCCCATGGCAGAGGTGATGCCGGGTGGCTTTGGGGGCTGGGGTGTTAGAAGTCCTTGGAATCCAGCCTCCACACTGCGAGAAACCCACACCCCCCGCTGGGCTCCCAGCCCGCACCTCCTGTCAACAGGTCAAGCAAGTCATCTTGAACCTCCATCCCTGTTGAGGCTTCAGAGGACTCCTGCCCCGACCACCACTTGACCAAAACCTCATGGGGGACCTCTGAGCTACAAGTGCCTGGTGAGCCCAGAAAACCTGGGCTCATGGGGGACCTCTGAGCTACAAGTGCCTGGTGAGAGAGGAATTGTGGGTGAAGCCACTGTGTGGAGTAATTGTCAATAGATGATCAAACACAAGATGAGGCTGGATGAGACTTAAAGCAGGACAGCCTAAACTTTGGGGAATCCGGGCTGTGGCGCTTATGCAGGTCACCTTGTGGGGCCACTGTCCGGGTGAGGT
>NW_021901789.1:0-581 GCF_006229205.1 Suricata suricatta
CCCCCCCCAAACAGACGCACACCCTTGATCTGGGAGTCTCTTATGTGGACGGCATTCCTCCTGATCTCACTGTTGGCTGGAAATCCGTTTTCCTCTGTGTGGTGACAGCCCCTCTTGCAGTACTTTCATCTCGACTCTTATTAGATGTGAGGGTTTTCTGACCCACAAATGTGTCAGTCGTGTGATTCTGGTTTTCTCTTTCTGAACCTATAAAGCAGTACCGAAAAGGGTATTTCTGTGACCAGAGTGTGAGGTGAAGTAAAAACTTCTTTGCCTTTTTTCCTCTTACATATTCTATCATGTTTCGCTGTTCTCTCTCCACCTGGTGACGAGACTCCTTCAGTGGCAGAACTTCAAGGGGACAGACGGTTCTTTCTACTCAAGGAAACTCCCGTATGTTAGCACCTCTAAAGACAGCTGCTTTAGCCTTTCCTAATTCCTACTAAATTCTCACCTGACCAACCTTCACTCAGAGGTAGGAACGTCTCTATGCCCTTATTCGGCAGGAAGAAGCTACAGAAGATGAGACCTTCTATCTTTAACAACCTTAAAGATGTAAGGGTCAAGGGGGGAAATGACGC
>NW_021901790.1:0-1337 GCF_006229205.1 Suricata suricatta
GGGGGGTGCAGAGAGGAAGGGAGAGAGAGAATCTCAACAGGCTCCGCACAGAGCCCACCGCAGGGCTGGATCCTATATCCGTCCTCTAGATCATGACCTGTGCTGATACCAAGAGTTGGGGGTTCAACCGACTGAGCTAAGCAGGTGCCCTGCTACTATCTCTGAAAGAGAAACCAGAACCATCAATTTCACAGTCCCACTGGAGCAGTTTAAGTTCTTCAGTAAAACTTAAAAGTCTCTGTGTTGTTGTTGTCATCCAAAAATCCCAGCAGCCATGACAAAAGCTTGTTGCACTCCCAGAACTAGATTTGGGACCGAAACATTTCCCTCACACTCCTGTGACTACACAAGCCTTCGTTTCAGCCCTGCTCTAATTCCTCCCAAGTGTGACCGGAGCTTGCCATCTAATTAGTGATTCTTTAGCAAAAAGAAATGTAAGTGACACTGAAATCTATGTTAAAACAAGATTGATTATCACCTTTTGAAAACAGTATAAAAACTTTAGGTTCAGGTTCAACACATTTTTATGTATTGAAGTACACTTGACATGCAATATTCTCTCATGTACAAGATGGTGATTAGACATTTATGTACATCATGAAAACTGACTACCATAATACATCTAATTTCCACCTGTCCTTATACAAACAATACAATATGATTGACTGTATTCCTCATGCTGTACATTACATCCCCATGCCCTGGTTATTGTATAACTGAAAGTTCGTGTCTCTTGACCCCTTTACCCATTCACCCCACCCCTCTTCTGAACGCCTTTCCCTCTAGCAACCACCACACTATTCTTCATTATCTATCAGTCTGGGTTTTGTTTTGTCTATTTGTTTGTTTTGGTTTTTAGATCCCTCTTCTAAGTGAAATCATGTCGTATTTGTCTTTTTTTACTTACTTCACTTAGCACAATACCCGCAAGGTTCATCCATGTTGTCACAGGTGGCAAGATGTCATTCTTTCTTATGGCTCAGTAATGAGAGAGAGAGAGAGGGATACAACCTCTTCTTTATTCATTCATCTATTGATGGACATTTAGATTGTTTCTGTATTTTGGTTATTGTATCACATTTTTAGATGATCTTCTGGAAAAGGATTAATCATTTCAAAGAATCTTTGATGTAAAGAAACGATGTGTTGTGAAAGATAGGACAAGGGAAGGGAGGATTTCTAGGAGAGCTTTTGTCTTTCCGCACATTGAATATGGAGTCTAATTTTCCTGAAGCCAGGGGAAGAGGATTGTTGAAACCTGTGTCTCTTCCCTAGAGTGACATGTCACGGAATGTCAGCCAGTCCATCTGTAACTCCTACTGGGTTCAAATAGTCAA
>NW_021901791.1:0-581 GCF_006229205.1 Suricata suricatta
ATGATCTCACGGTCTGTGGCTTCGAGCCCTGAGTCCAGATCTGCTGATAGCTCCGAACCTGGAATCTGCTTCGGATTCTGTGTCTCCCTTCTTCTCTCTGCCCCTCCCAAGCTCAAGCTCTGTCTTTCAAAAATAAATAAATGTTAAAAAAAACTTTTTTAAAAATAAATAAAATAAAGATGTCCATGGGCGCCTGGGTATCACCATTGGTTAAGGGTCTGACTTCTGCTCAGGTCATGATCTCAAGGTTCATGGGTTCAAGCCTGGAGTCTGCTCTGGATTCTCTCTCTCTCTCTCTCTCTCTCTCTCTCTCTCTCAAAAATAAATAAACATTTTTAAGAAAATAACAATAAAAAATAGAGATGATCCTCCACATGGCCCAAGCTATTGATTATGTAAGGAATCTTTGTTTCTTCTTCTTCTTTCTGTACTACAGTGGAATACATACCCTAGAATGTTCTAACTCAAAGCCAAACATATAGGCTGGAAAAATGTTTCCATATAGTTACCTCACTGATTCAGGGCAGCACTGAATGTAACTGCATTTTCTTTATATTCTCTTTTGCCTTATATATTCAGAC
>NW_021901792.1:0-581 GCF_006229205.1 Suricata suricatta
CCAGACTGGCCAAGGTCAGCAGAGCGGACAGCCAGTGACCACTCAGACACTCAAGCAAAAAATGCTCATGGTTGGGGCTCCTGGGTGGCTCAGTCAATTAAGCATCTGACTTTGGCTCAGGTCATGATCTCATGGTTCGTGAGTTTGAGTCCTATGTTGGGCTCTCTGCTGACAGCTCGGAGCCTGGAGCCTGCTTGGGATTCTACGTCTCCCCCTCTTTTTCTCTGCCCCTCCCTTGCTCTGTCTCTCTCTCTCTCTCAAAAATAAATAAATGCTCATGGTTGTATGCCATGGAGGCCTGGAGGGCTGTGTGTTACACAGCATCACTGTGGCCACAATAACTGACATGCTCACTTATAAACCAGAGAACAATGCACCCTTTGAAGAACTATTCGCAGCACCTTTCGCCTTTCACTGGTCTTCAATTCTATGGATGTGTTTACTATCTTCGTAGAAACTACAGAATAAGCACCACAAGAAGTGAAAAATCATTCTTTATTAGGCATCAAATCGACGGAGGTAGGAGGAGCAAAGCCAAGAAGAGGGACGCCATATGTGCACTGGTTCTGGATAACACGGGA
>NW_021901793.1:0-581 GCF_006229205.1 Suricata suricatta
GGCTTCTGGTGGGGAGAAGGTGCTGGAGGGGAGCCCAGGGAGGCCCACCGGGTCAGCTCGGCAGAAGAGGAGACGCTGGCTTCTCTAAAGCCCCACTGTCTGCATTTTTATCACTGTTGAAATGCAGCAGCTCCGCTTGTGCATCCAGGGAACTCCGGGATTTGAACAATGAGCCAAGTTCCAGGGTGAGTGGGGCAACTGGTGATGGGAACGGTCCAGCCTTGGCGGGAAGCTATCAATGAGAGACCGGGGGTTCAAGAGGGAGGGGCTTGGGAAGCTCCAAGGCCCCAAAAGGGATTGAGCTGGAAAGAAGCAACGACACCAACGTGATGAGAGCCGTCCTGGGGTCAAGGTCACCCGTTCCATGGCAACCAGACTGAGAAGGGCCAGGTGCGTGTGGCCGTGTGCAGCTGTGCGCAGAAGGTCCTGCTGAGTTCTCAGTGCTTGGAGGCTCGGCACCCTGCCTTGTCACTCGTGTTCCAACCAGGCTCTTCCAGCTGTCCCTCGTGACACAGGTGTGCCCATTTAGCACAGAGCAGTGTGTGGGCCCTCCCGCCTCTGCACAGCGTGGCAGCCGTAAA
>NW_021901794.1:0-581 GCF_006229205.1 Suricata suricatta
CCAAAGAGGACATCCAGATGGCCTACAGGTACATGAAACGATGCTCAACATCACTCATCATCAGGGAAACACAAATCAAAACCACACTGAGATACCACCTCACGCCAGTCAGAGTGGCTAAAATGAACAAATCAAGAAACTATAGATGCTGGTGAGGGTGTGGAGAGACGGGGACCCTCCTACACGGTTGGTGAGAATGTAAACTGGTGCAGCCACTCTGGAAAACAGTGTGGAGGTTCCTCAAAAAACTATCCAAAGAACTCCCTTATGATCGGCTTTCTTTTCATTAGCGGATGAGATGCTTCCCAGTTGCCCACTGAGTATTATCGGGAGAGCACAGGAAAAGGCTTACTGTGGAGGAACAGAGATGGCGGAGATAGCAGCTCAAATGAGGAGAGAGCTGAAGACAAGGGCTGCTGTCTGGGAGGCCCTCGGGAAGTGGGCAGACAGACGGACAAACAGGGCCCTGTTCGTGCACGGGGAGAGTTTCTGGGCCAGCGCTCCCTGGGCTGACCGCCCCATCCTCCCACACATGGGGGCATCTGATGGCCCCTGTCACGGGCTACTAGGTTTGGAAGTGG
>NW_021901795.1:0-581 GCF_006229205.1 Suricata suricatta
GCTTGACATTACTCCCCGTCATCCAAGAAATGTAAGCCCGTTCTCCATATATTGCATAGCGATGGGCTCTCGTGGGGCCCTCACGTTTCCCAGCAGCATGTAGAGCACGGCACTTTGATTTACAGGTGGTCAGAGATGGACGCCTGAATGCTACTCACTGAAAAGGCTAATTTCAAAAGAAATTTGTAGGTTGGAAATTTTGCAGTGCAAGATTATAAACTAACATATTTATATGTTTATTGATTATGCGTTTCTACTTCTGAATTTGAAGAAATATTTTGAGCATCCAAATGCCTTGTGATTCGAATATTTACATGGGGAAAGTAGAGATCAGCACTGGATAGAAGGAATATGGTCGTGACAACTCGCCACTCCCACTTCGCCGCATTGCTACCTGACCCCACGGTGCTGGTGTGTTTGGGCTGCAGACCAGGCAGCTTAAATGATATAAAAACGTTATTTACTCATAGTTCTGGAAACGAGAAGTCCAGAATCAAGGCCTGATGTCCATTGCTGGTGAGGACGTTTAGCTTGCAGACCTAGTGTTTCCTGTGAGCATGTGCAGAGAGAGAGAGAGAGAG
>NW_021901796.1:0-581 GCF_006229205.1 Suricata suricatta
CTCCGGTGATCTCCCCTCCAGCCCTGCATCTCCAGGCACAACAGCCTGGATGCAGTTGAAGCTACATCAGGTGACGCCCCTGCTCTGCTTCAAACCCTCCGATGGCTCCCACCTCGCTCAGGTACAAGCCCAAGTCCTTAGGGTCGCCCTGAGTTCCTGCGTGCCCTGACACCACCCGGTCACTGTCTCACCTGACCTTCTGCCCTCGTTCACCTGCTCCGGCCCCACTGGGTTCCTGATGTCCCTCCAACCCCACCCTGTTCCCCCACTTCTGCCGGGAATGCTCTCCCCCAAAGATCCACTTGGCCCACACCTACCCTTCAGGTCCGTGCCCACAAGCCACCTCCTGAGAGAGGCCTACACTGACCACTCTGCTTAAAACTGCAAACCAGGGGCGCCTGGGTGGCTCAGTCGGTTGAGCATCTGACTTTGGCTCGGGTCATGATCTCACGGTTCATGGGTTCGAGCCCCGCGTTGGGGTCTGTGCTGACAGCTCAGAGCCTGGGGCTTGTCTTCAGATTCTGCCTCCCTCTCTCTCTGACCCTCCCCTGCTCACACTGTCTCTCTCTCTCTCTCTCTCT
>NW_021901797.1:0-581 GCF_006229205.1 Suricata suricatta
GCTTGACATTACTCCCCGTCATCCAAGAAATGTAAGCCCGTTCTCCATATATTGCATAGCGATGGGCTCTCGTGGGGCCCTCACGTTTCCCAGCAGCATGTAGAGCACAGCACTTTGATTTACAGGTGGTCAGAGATGGACGCCTGAATGCTACTCACTGAAAAGGCTAATTTCAAAAGAAATTTGTAGGTTGGAAATTTTGCAGTGCAAGATTATAAACTAACATATTTATATGTTTATTGATTATGCATTTCTACTTCTGAATTTGAAGAAATATTTTGAGCATCCAAATGCCTTGTGATTCGAATATTTACATGGGGAAAGTAGATATCAGCACTGGATAGAAGGAATATGGTCGTGACAACTCGCCACTCCCACTTCGCCGCATTGCTACCTGACCCCACGGTGCTGGTGTGTTTGGGCTGCAGACCAGGCAGCTTAAATGATATAAAAACATTATTTACTCATAGTTCTGGAAACGAGAAGTCCAGAATCAAGGCCTGATGTCCATTGCTGGTGAGGACGTTTAGCTTGCAGACCTAGTGTTTCCTGTGAGCATGTGCAGAGAGAGAGAGAGAGAG
>NW_021901798.1:0-581 GCF_006229205.1 Suricata suricatta
CTTTGTCACCTGGCCTTGCCCCTCCTAGAGCGTAAGCCCTGGTCCATGGCCTCTCTGGGGTATTCTCTCCATCCCTGGACCCCACGCACTGACACACATTGTAGAAGCTGCATAGACGTTAACTAAACAAACGGACGCCAGTGAAGGAAGTAACACACACACTTTGCATGGAATAGAGTCAGGAGTGCTGGTCCTGCTCCGAATTGCTCCTGGGCCCTTTCTGCCTGCTCTGTGCCCCAGGGGGACCCCTCTGCCTGCGTCCCCAGCCCCCTGGGGGGCTGCCCTGCTCCGGCAGTCCAGGGGGACCGGAGGACAGAGGAGGCATGTTCCAGTTCCCTCGGCACCCCTGCTGGGCTCAGCTGAGACCGCATCCCTCTCCTCCCTCTGGCCTGAGGTGGGACCAGGTCCCCTGCGGCTAGAGGCTGGGAGTCCCCCCCTAGGTCCTGCCCTCACCCCTGCTGGAGCTGGGGACCGTCTCCTCACCTCGTCATCCTCTGCACCTGTGGGAGAAGTGCTCCTGGCTGGTTCCTTGCTGGTGCCCAGGGCACCTGCTTCCTGGGCATGAGAGCAAGCGGTCTTTC
>NW_021901799.1:0-581 GCF_006229205.1 Suricata suricatta
GACATAGCAAGAGGCATGGTGGTCAGGCATCAGGAAGATTCTGAGAGGCACTGAAAAAGTAGCTGAAATGCTCCCTGACCAATCTTCCCTGAAGTGAACATGACAGAGACTTAAAACAATTTTGGTTAGATTAAGGGATCATGAAGCCCTCTTTATCTGATGTCTAGCCTTAGCAATATAATAATTATGAAGAATCACTGGAAATGGGAGAAGATTTTTCTGGGGATATGGGTGTATCCAAGTTCATCCTCTATCCAGTCATAAGGAAAGTGGGCCCATCCACTTCTTCCACAAGTTCACAGGTACCCCAATAGTGAGGTACAGTCTGGCTTTTAAAGAGCGATTTGGTTATTCCAGTCACATAGATCTGGTCAAGGTGATAGTTGAATTACACCATTTTGGGGGACTCCATCCTATTGGTCAGTTCTTCAAGTTAATCAAATGCCCATGGGGTGTTATTGTCCCCACAGAGTGACAAGCATGAAGATCATCTATATGTGAACTATTGTGGCAAATCTTTGAAGTTTCCCTCAAGTTGTCCATTCATCTGTCGATGGACATTCAAGCTCTTTCCATACTTT
>NW_021901800.1:0-581 GCF_006229205.1 Suricata suricatta
CTGATAAGATTTGTTGATTATTTATTTAGTATATGTGAATATCTCACTAAACAGTCAAGTTCAAGAAATGCCATTTAACTTTCTACAAAGCACCTAATTTATTTTTTAAATGTCTGTTTATTTGGGGGGAAGTGGCAGAGAGAATCCCAAGCAGGCTCCATGCTGTCACACAATGCCCGACGTGGGGCTCGAACTAGCAAACTGTGATATGACCTGAGCCGAAATCCAGAGTTGGATGCTTAACCAACTGAGCCACCCAGGGGCCCCTAAATCACCTATTTTCTCTTCTAAGCCCATATTCTACCCAAAGGCAGAAGCCCTAATGTAATCCATTTAACACATCAGGGTTTTCTCAAGTCAAAGTTTCTTCCCTCCCAGACCAACCCTAAGATTGTATCTTAGTCCTGATGAGGGTAGGAGTGTTGGAATGGTGGGGCTGGTACAGGATGTCCAGGTGCTGGGGAGAGGAGCAGGCAGGGCTGGCCAGGTAGAACCTGTCACCCTAATCCCTTGCCCAGCCTCACACCCCCTAGATCTGCTCCATCTCGATGTCCTATCAGTCTCCACTGCTCTCAAAAACA
>NW_021901801.1:0-1337 GCF_006229205.1 Suricata suricatta
TTTTTTTTGAATGCTTATTTATTTCTAAGAAAGAGAGAGAGACAGACAGACAGACAGTGCAAACTGGGAAGGGACAGAGAGAGAGGAGACACTGAATCTGAAGCAGGCTCCAGGCCCTGATCTGTCAGCACAAAACCCAACATAGGGCTTGAACTCACAAACTGTCAGATCATGACCTAAGCTGAAGTTGGATGCTTAACCGACTGAGCCCCCCAGATACCTCGAAACTCTATATGTCTTAAACCCTGATTCTCCAACTCTTGGTAAGCATTCTTCTACTTTCTAGTTCTATAATGTTGATTGTTTTAGACATTAATATGAATAGAATCATATAATATTTGACCTTTTGTGACCAGTTTATATTACTTTTGCCATATTATATTTATCAGACACAAGTCACTAGGCTAAGGTCTCCATCAGGGGGAGGGGATCAAACAAAAGTAGAAATAGTAGGAGATGGGAGTTATTGGGATCACTCGTGGTGAGTTTAAGCATTTTTTTTACATATTCTGAATTCTAGACCTTAATCAGGTGTACAGTTTGCAAATATCTTATCCCATTACATGCGATGTCTTTTCACTTTCTTTTTACTATTCTTTTATGTACAGAAGTTTTTAATTTTGATGAAGTCCAATTTACCTACTTTTTCTTTTGTCACCTGTGCTTTTGATATCACATCTAAGAGTCCATTGCAAATTCAAGGTCATGAAAATTTACCCCTATGTTTTTTCCTAAGAGTTTTATGATTTTAGCTCTTATATTTAGGTCATTGATCCATGTTGACTCAATTTATTTACATGGTGTAAGTCGGGGTCCAACTTTATCCCTTTACATGTGGCTATCCTGTTGTCTCAGCACCAACTGTTGAAGAGTCTCTTCTTTCCCCACTAATTAGTGTTGGTATCTGTGTTGAATATCCATTAGTCATAAATGTATGAGGTTATTTCTGAACTCTCATTGCTTTATGTGACTCTCCTCATGTTGGTATCACACTGTCTTAAACGCTATATAACCTTGTACTCAGTTTTGAAATTGGAAGATGTGGACCTTCCAACTTTGATCTTCTTGTTCAAGATTGTTTTGTTTGTTGTTAAGTCCCTTTTACTTACATTTGAATATAAAGGTCATATTTTCCATTTGTCCAAAAAAAAAAGGCCACTGGAATTTTGATAGGCATTGTATTAAATCTGTATATTGCTTTGGGTCGTATTGACGTTTCAACAACGTTAAATCTTCCAATTCATGAACATGGGATGTCTTTCCATTTATTTCGGTCTTCTCTAATTTCTCTCAGTAATGTTTTGTAATTTTTTGAATATAAGTCTTCCACCTTTTTT
>NW_021901802.1:0-581 GCF_006229205.1 Suricata suricatta
TGTTTTTGAGAGCAGTGGAGACTGATAGGACATCGAGATGGAGCAGATCTAGGGGGTGTGAGGCTGGGCAAGGGATTAGGGTGACAGGTTCTACCTGGCCAGCCCTGCCTGCTCCTCTCCCCAGTGCCTGGACATCCTGTACCAGCCCCACCATTCCAACACTCCTACCCTCATCAGGACTAAGAAACAATCTTAGGGTTGGTCTGGGAGGGAAGAAACTTTGACTTGAGAAAACCCTGATGTGTTAAATGGATTACATTAGGGCTTCTGCCTTTGGGTAGAATATGGGCTTAGAAGAGAAAATAGGTGATTTAGGGGTCCCTGGGTGGCTCAGTTGGTTAAGCATCCAACTCTGGATTTCGGCTCAGGTCCTATCACAGTTTGCTAGTTCGAGCCCCACGTTGGGCATTGTGTGACAGCATGGAGCCTGCTTGGGATTCTCTCTGCCACTTCCCCCCAAATAAACAGACATTTAAAAAATAAATTAGGTGCTTTGTAGAAAGTTAAATGGCATTTCTTGAACTTGACTGTTTAGTGAGATATTCACATATACTAAATAAATAATCAACAAATCTTATCAG
>NW_021901803.1:0-581 GCF_006229205.1 Suricata suricatta
GACCTGATGGTTTGTGAGTTTGAGCCTTGTGTTGGGCTCTGTACCTTCTCTGTGGAGCCTACTTGGGATCCTCTCACTCCCACTCTCTTTGCTCCTCCCTGGCTTGTGTGTGCTCTCTCTCTCTCTCTCAAAACAAATAAATAAACATTTAAAAAATTTTTTTTAAAAAGCACACTGTAACACCATACTAATAGTTTCACACATATAAATGCAAATCACTTCAAATTGTAGAGGGAGGTATTTGTAAAATTCGTCACTGTCAGCTCATATAAAGAAAATGCTAAAAATATCTCTGCAGGCAGCAAAATAACTAGTAAATAGCTAGCAAGAAAGGTTATCTGTAGTACAAGATTTTAATATTCATTTGTTATCAATTAAATGGTCCAAAGTAAATATTTGAGATAATAAAAAAAATCTGATATTCTCTATTTAAAAGCAGCAGTTGGAAGAATATGTTTATTACATGAAGAGAATGAAATAAAAGAAATTAATAAACTATATGTCTTCCAGACTACAAAACCTGGTTCTCAAATTACTTTATTTTTCTAAGTTATATTTATTTTGAGAGAGAGAGAGAGAGA
>NW_021901804.1:0-581 GCF_006229205.1 Suricata suricatta
GGCAGAGACGGTTTGTTTGTCACCCCGCCATTTAAAGGTTAGTGGGAGGTGTAGAGTTTTGTACCAGGTCTGAAACCGTGAGGCTCCTCCTTGGATGTTTCTCTTCTTTCCTTCCATCTTCAATAAAATTACTGCATCCACATGGGTCGTCCCTTCCTTCCCGCCTCTGTGAACCACTCTGGAACAAGTGGCAGGGTGACGGAAGTCTCAGCTGAAGAAGATCAGACCATGGGATGTGTTTTTGTTTTGTAGACAGGGGTAGGCCTTTGTGTGCCGTCAGGTGGCAAGGTTTGGTCCAAGACAGGTGGTGATGTTTCTCTCGAGTGCTTTCGGCTCCACTTTCCACGCCCTTTCCTCACCGTGCGGATACCCTCTGCCCACCCTGCTTTCCTTCTTTTCTCCTTCAGTCCCCCTCCCAGCCCTCCCCATGTGACCTCATAGTCTCTCCCTTTCCCTCTGTGACAATCTACCCTGAAGAGTCAGATGGCCATATTCACACTAAGAAGTAGATGAGCGAAATCTATCAGAGAAAGACAGATACCATATGATTTCACTCATATGTGGACTTTAAGAAACAAAAC
>NW_021901805.1:0-581 GCF_006229205.1 Suricata suricatta
TTCTAAAACCTTTTTTATATTTATTTATTTATTTAGTGTGTGTGTGTGTGTGTGTGTGTGTGTGTGTGTGTGTGAGAGAGAGAGAGAGAGAGAGAGAGAGAGAGAGAGAGAGAGAGAGAGAGAGAGAATCCCAAGAAGGCTTCAGGTTGTCAGTACAGAGCCCAACCCAGCACTGGATTTCATGAACTGTGAGATCATGACTTCAGCTGAAATCAAGAGTCCAACGTTTAAACAACTAAGACATCCAGGAACCCCCTGAGTCACTTCTTTAAAAGTTTTTCCCATAAATATAGTTACTGTCTGAAGTACTGGAAGTTAGGACTTTAACATGCAAATCTGGCTAGGGGGACATAGTTCAGTCCATAAACCCCATGAGGGCCATTAAGGCAGATTAAGCAAATTTTAAGAGAGCTAAGGTATCTAGAATGATAGTTGATATTGGTAGAAGGAAAAATGGGACTACTTAGGTAACAAGGAAAAGTACTGCCAAAGAATAGAGATGGCCCCTGCACCAAGCCTCAGATCTTCTCAGACTATGTATGTTACAATGAGCAGGCTGGACTTGTATTATCTATTTCATA
>NW_021901806.1:0-581 GCF_006229205.1 Suricata suricatta
AAACCACTGTAGGAGGCTGGAGAACCAAGTCATGGATTTCTTTTTAATTTAAATTTTATTTATGTAATTTTAAATTTTATCTTATTATTATTCTCTTTTAAGTAGGCTGTATACCCAATGTGGGGTTCGAACTCATAACCCTGAGATCAAGAGTCTCCCCCCCTACCGACGGAGCCAGCCAGGTGCCCCTGAGTCCTAATTTTGAAAACAGTAAATGAAAAAATTAAGCGTTTATCTTGCTTTCTCTTTACTAACTGTACCGCAAGGTAAGCCAATAATAGACAAGGAAAACTTTACTTTTATCGAAGGGGTCCATCTGAGAAATGAAGAAAGAATAGTGGATTTTGAATATTATAGTTTGGGATTTAGAAACATTGTTAGCTATTAACATCACAAGAAGAAAGACAGCAGCGAAGCCGGGTGGGGAGGGAGTGCAAATCATGTGCTTCTGATGGAAAGAAACACACACCACCATCCAAGCCTGCACCACGTCGTCTTTACCTGTTCGTCCTTCAATGGCCGCCTAGCTTGCTTCCGCGTCTTGCCTACTGTAAACACCACTGCAGTGAACCTAGGGGCAC
>NW_021901807.1:0-581 GCF_006229205.1 Suricata suricatta
TCACGAAAACCCAACATTTCCACCAGCCCACCGACCCCACCCCGTCCACGCTGCTGACCGCATCTGCGTGCCCCTCCCCCCCACCGAGCAGGTGTCCACGGTGCTCCTGGTATTTTCGTTTTACAGTGTTAGCAGGTGTGTGTGTGCGTGTGCACGTGTGCACACGCACACACATGCACACACAAGCCTAGGGAGGAGCATTTTATTTAGATTTTTGTCGCTTTTCTACCTTGTGCTTTAGAAGACATTCACTCGGCCAGCAGTTCCTGATGTGTCCTCCCTGCACTGCACGTGGACCTGGAACTCTCTGGAAATACACATTCTTGAATCCTTCCTTCCCAGCCCTATGGAATCAGAAGTGGTGATTTGTGTTTCTCTGTTGACTCAGAAGCCCAACAACTTCCTAATTTTCTTACTGGGTGTCTGCGTCCTCTGTCCTCTGAGATGCCCCGCAGCCTGGGTCCCTTCCTGCTACGGAGTTTATCACTTTCTCACTGACTTTAGTTATTCATATTCTCGCTACTGATTCAGGTTAAATGCACTGAGAATGTTTTTCCCCATTTGTAGTCTGTGTTTTCTCT
>NW_021901808.1:0-581 GCF_006229205.1 Suricata suricatta
GTGCCAGGACCTGCTCTAAGCCATTTATGTGCCTTTTATATGTTCACTCTCACTTCAGCCAGAGAGCTATTATCATTGTCTTCCGGGCAAGGAAACGAAGGTCCCAATAGGTCATATAACTTCTCCAAGGTCACACGGCTAAAGATGACAGAGCCAGGCTTGAATCCACACGGCTCCCCTCCAGAGCCCCTCCACCTGACCTGTGTCTTCAGGGGTCATGGTGGTCACTTGACTTGCTGTGTCCTTGGGCCAGCTAGGGCACTAGGTAACCCCTGACCTCGTGTGTATCACGTGCCACTCTGCCTTGAACTTGGGGGATCTCATGGCGAAGGATCGGATTCTGGCTGATGTTTGCAATGGGGGATGAGCCAAGAAACCCACAATGGTTTCCTCTTTATACTTTTCCTTCAAGGAAATGGTGGGTTTGCAGAGATGCTCTCTCCTTGATAAGGATCCTTTGTAAAAGAGTGTGGCAGAGATCAGGAGGAAATCTCAACTTGCCGGCGTCCCTTATCCTCCTGTCCACCTTCTGAGAGCTCTGACTTGCCCCGGCACCTTTCGGGCTCCTGTCTGGCAGCTCG
>NW_021901809.1:0-581 GCF_006229205.1 Suricata suricatta
AAGTCCCCCAAGGCTGGAAGCTTGTGGGTGACACGTTTGGACACGCCTGCCTGGAGCCCCCCAGGTGGGACTGTTGGTTCTCCTCTCATTTCCTGTGTTTCCCTGGATCCTCACTCAGAGTCTTTACGTTGCTTCTTCCTGGGCCTGGAGGCCTATTCTCTCAAGCTAAGGCTTTTGATTCCCTAAGACCACCTAGGAGGATGTCAGGGTTGCCTCACATGGCAAATCTTCCTATGCTCCCACGTCTGACAGTGGCAGAGGTATTCTGTGGTGTCTCTCTTTTATGGTTTGGGTGCTGACCCTCTTTATGTAGGGCCCGAGGCGTGATTGGTGGCATAGCCTGGAATTTCTCCCTCTGCTTCCCTGAGGCTCGCCCTTAGCCCAAGCACCACATCTCCGTGAGATGCCCCAAATGTATTGAGCAGGACTCCTCATGCCAACATTCCTGGGTTTATGGAGGGAAGACCTGAGTGGTAGGGCTCTGTGTGGCCCCCTTCTCTTTTGGTTGGTGTCCTCCTACCTTGATTTAGAGTTGTCAACTTGACTCCCGTTAGGGATGAGGTTCCACACTCTGATGACTG
>NW_021901810.1:0-581 GCF_006229205.1 Suricata suricatta
CTTGGATAAGGCCACTTAGTTTTCAGAAGGCAGACGAAAGGCAAACCTCTGGCAATCCTCATGATAAAGGGGAATGTTGAAGAAGCAATCTTGAGAATCTATCACAATTACTTGAGAACCTTCTGGCATTGCCACAGGGGATGGGCTCCCTGGTTGCAAAGAGTCCATACTCTCCATAGGATCATTCATTCCCCTCATCTGGCAACAATCTCCATTTACCTGATTTTCTCCTACTAACAAAAATGGGAGGATTCCATGGAGTATTGGAACATTCGATAGGTCCCTCCCTATAGTGTTCTAGGTGTCTTGCTGCTGCTATTGTTTCAGAAGTGAAGCACCATTGTTTTACCCAAACAGGAGCATCTGACTTCCAGATTATTCAGTTGGCAGCAAAAGAAACAATGGCCCCTTCTACAAATCTGGATAGCCAGCCTCTTTTCTGTCCAATTTTGAGTTTTATATTCACAGGAGTTATTAGACCCTCTTGTGTCTTGTCTAAACTTTATGTAGAGATGAAGCCCCACTTGTAACATCTGACTCGTGACCTAGTCACCTGGGGTGTAAAGTAACACTCCCATTTG
>NW_021901811.1:0-581 GCF_006229205.1 Suricata suricatta
AGGGCCGAGCTGTGGATTCAGGGAGCTGATACAGGCAAAGGGCTTCGAACAGAGCTGGACGATTATGGTCGGGTGGTCTCCGAAGCACCATGTCTTCTCCTCCAGCCCATCCTGTGACCCCGTTCGCGCCCCCTCGCGGCCACTGCCCAAGTGCCAGCCACCACTGTGGCTCAGCTCACCCGGGCCACTCCATCTCCTTCCCAGCATCGGCTCCGGAGCCCTTCCCACCCAAGGTAGAGACGGGCCCTTACAACGAGCCTGTGAGGGGCGCCTGGCCGGCTCAGTCGGTAGAGCATGCGGCTTGTGATCATAGGGTTTGTGGGTTCGAGCCCCACGCTGGGCACAGAGATTATGTAACAATAAAATCTCTGTGAACTTAGGAGCACTGGTGACCCACCCTTCTGGCTGTTGGGACATGAATACTGCTATTAGTTCATTAATGACACCCGGGAGGTGCTTAGAACAGCGCCTGGCACAGGGTGGTCCCTTTGGAGCCCCAGACCTGTGCTGTCTCACCCCTGCCTGCACGTGGTTATTGAAATTTAACTAAAGTGACATAAAACTCAAAGGTCGGAGCTTTG
>NW_021901812.1:0-1337 GCF_006229205.1 Suricata suricatta
GAATAAATGCCCTTTGCTTTTGGATACGTGACTCGGATTCCCTGGTGGTCTTGGTTTTTGGGGACCCTGTAATCTGGGCATAACACTGGTTCCTTCTATTGGTGAGCAGTACCTAGAACCAAGATCTGAGTGCTAAGTGTGCTCATAGGTACTTGTGTCTGTGCTCAGCAGGGAGAGCTAGGATATATTTGTACACATAAACACACACAAAGTCATACACAAATATATATCTTTCTCTGCTTTAACATTTACCTTTATAGCCAACTATGGAAAGCCATCAGAATACCCTGATACCTCCATTTCCAATCCAACAGTGTTCATTCTAGCTCTTCTCTGCATCTCTATTTCCAACTCCTTTCTCTGACAATGAGAAATCTGAAGTCAAAGAAATGGCCACCAAAACCTGGGAGAAATTTCTTAAGCCAATCATTGACTCTTAATGCTGTCTATTGCAGTACTCTGCAAATTCAGATACAGCAAAGATAAAATTTGACAGCATGCTGGCATAAACTGGTAGTGATTTGGGGAAATAGAGGCTTTGGTGCAAATCTATTCTAATTTTTTGCATATGAAACTGTATTTTTTTGACTTTATTCAGGTATGATAGATAAAAATTTCATATATATAGATATACATATGTTGTACAATGTGATGCTTTAAGGTGTACTGTGTGACAATTTAATACACATACACATTGTGAAATGATTATCTCATCAAGTTAATTAACACATTCATCACCTCACATAGTTACCAGAGACAAGAATGGTGATTGCTGGGGGATGGGAGGAAAGAGAAGGTAATGATCTGATGATACACATTTTCTGTTATAAGGTGGATATGCTCTGGGGAATCTCAAGTGCAGCATGTTGATTATAGTTAATGATACTGAACATTTGAAATTTGCAGAGAGTAGATCTTTATATTATACAATTGTGAGAAGAAAGACTAAGCATTAGGGAAGATACTTAATATTAAATGTGTATAAAACTTCTAAATAATATTTATAAAACTTCGATAACTTTGAATTTGATTCTGCAAATACATGTTTGAAGTTTGAAATGGCTGTACTCAGTCCTTTTCAATTCTCTTCACCTCCGGGTATGCTCTATGGATAAGAAACATTGTTTTCTAAGACAGTGACCAGAAAATAACACCCTTTTTTACTACAATTCAATATTAACAGTTACATTTGGACATAAAGAATTGTTCTTTTCAGCCATTGACAACTGTAATGTTGAAAATTATTGTGACCTGGGGCCCTGGGTGGCTCAGTCGGTCGAGTGCCCGGTTTCAGCTCAGGTCATGATCTCATGGTTCTTGGGTTCGAGTCCCGCATT
>NW_021901813.1:0-581 GCF_006229205.1 Suricata suricatta
TCCTCTCTCCTCGCTGCTTGTCCTTCGTCTCGTCTTCTCCTCTGATGCCCCCATCTTCTGGGATGTTGTCTGAGGAGCAGGCTTGGCAGCAGGAGTCCGTCCTCGATACACGCAGGGCCCTACCCGCAGCTCTACACACTTGCGACCCTGTCGGTTCGTGTTCTGCAGGCAAACGTACTCTTCTATTGGCTGCGGCTGGTGGAACCGTGTCCCCCAGAAGGATATGTCCAAGTCCAAAGCCCCAACCCCTGTGAATCTGACCTCACTTGGAAAAAGGGTCTTTGCAAATATGATTACAGTGAGGAAGTCGTGATGAGGTCCTCCCTGATTGGGGAGGGCTTTAAATCCGATGACACGGATTTGCGATCCAATGGTGTCCTGTTAAGAGACAGAAAAGGAGATGGGGTGTCTGGGGGGCTCAGTTGGTTGAGCATCCAACTTCGGCTCAGATCATGATCTCACAGCTTCTGAGTTTGAGCCCTGCGTCGGGCTCTGTGCTAAACACTAGCCTGGAGCCTGCTTCAGATTCAGGACCTCTTTCTCTCTCTGCCCCTCCCCTGCTCACACTCTGTCTCTGTCTC
>NW_021901814.1:0-581 GCF_006229205.1 Suricata suricatta
GCAGACATTAATGTCGCATAGTTTCGGCGGCTGGGAGTCTAAGATCAAGGTCTGGGAAGGTTTGGTTCCTAGTGAGAACCCATTTCTTAGCTTATAAATGGCCTCCTTCTCCCCATGTGGTCACATGGCCTTCCTCCAGCGCATGTGGTGGAGGGAGCAAGATCTCTCCACCTCTCTCTTCCCAACAGGAGGGGCTCACCCTCCTGACCTCACCTACACCTAATCACCTCCCAAAGGCCCCTTCTCTAAACGTCATCATGCTGGGGGGCTAGAGCCTCAACAGATGACTCCTCAGGGGACACAAACACCAGCCCGTAACCCAGGGAAGGTGGGATTGCCACCCACTCACAGCGGGCATCCGACACCTACCGCGGGGGTGGAATCCTGCCCCCGCGATGTCGGAGTTGGGGTTCCTTAGGAAGCTTACTTCATCCATCCCTGCCCCGTCCTCCTCACCCGTCAGATGGGAAAGCGTGCTCTTAGGTGTGATGCTCGTCACAGGTGTTTGGACGTGTGCCTGCCCCACACTTCAGGCTTAGGAAACATAAACCTTTACCCTCCTTCCATCCTGCCTCCTACGC
>NW_021901815.1:0-581 GCF_006229205.1 Suricata suricatta
GGTGCAGGGTGTGGTGTGCGGGGTGCGGGGTGCGGGGCGCTGGGAAGGACGGAGCCGGTTCTCGGCCCGGGCGGAGCAGAGGGACAGACAGGCTGCAGGGAGACACGAAGAGGGTGTGTGTGTGGGGCCCAGTCCCCGCCCACTCAGGAAGTCCCCTCTGCACATTCCCCCCTCCCACGCCTGGGCCCTGGGTGGGACACCAGACTCCCCAGGAGCAGATTCTGTGGTTGAACGTGGTGATCGGTCATGACCTTGCTCAGTTAGTAAAATAAGGAAGAGGGCAGTGCCTACTAACCGTCTTCTGAGCTATGGCTGAGAAGATGGGAAGAAATGGGGGCAGGCGCTGCGCCGAGTCCCCTGAGCCCTGTGACATTTACCCAGTGGGGCCGCCTCCTCCCTGGCTGAGCTCCAAGCCCCCGACTCTTCCCCTGAGAAATGGAGTGTTAGGTGGGCTGTCGGGGGGCTGAATCATAGGGCCCACCGGTGCACTGGGTCCAGCACAGAGCAGCCCTGACATTTATCTTAGTCACAGGCAAGACCTGCCTGGCACTTGGCACTTTGCGGTGAGGACAGCAGCGCGG
>NW_021901816.1:0-581 GCF_006229205.1 Suricata suricatta
AGGGAGGAATATTTTTAGAAAATAACCTTACTAGTTTCAGAGGGGGGTCATTATCAGCCCACAAAATGAGAATAATGCGTGAGCCCCAGAGGGCTCCTAGTTAGGAATTCTGAGCTCTTTGACTCCAAACGAGAGGCTTCACCAGCTTGAATTAACCCTAGTTCCAGAAGCCATTCAGGAAGCCACAACTCCTCCCCTGTCCCTGCGGTGGACAAAGGGAGTTTGCGGAGTTGTAGAGTCAAAAATAAAATCACATCATCGTTGGGCGTCATAAATCTTTACTAATGGAAACGGGCACGCCCCCACAAACTTCCCAAACATCAGCTAAGTCCTGGGGACAGAAATGCAGCGCACCGTCTCTCTGCTGCGGACGTTGTGTGCGGTAAGTCTTGCTGGCTCCTTCCGCTTGTAAAACAGTCTGTGCGAGTGATCCTGGGCGGCTGGACATCACTCTTGTCTCAAAAAAGAGAACTTGTAAATATTCTCAATGCATGTGTAAATGACACTCTTGCAACCCTTCTTTCTCCCCTCCCCATTTCTTCTTCCCCGCTCTCCTGCTCTGGAACAGAGTTCCTTAATGT
>NW_021901817.1:0-581 GCF_006229205.1 Suricata suricatta
GTAATTAATTGTGAAACACTTCTCACTTAAGATTAGGAAAAAGGTAAGGCTGACTACCTTCATCATAACTATGCAGCATTATACTAGAGATCCTGACCAGTATCATTAGGTAAGAAAAGAAATGAAAATATAGGTAGATGGATGGATGATGAATGGATGGGTGGATGGATGGATAGATAGATAGATGATAGATAGATAGATAGATAGATAGATAGATAGATAGATAGATAGATAGATATAGAAATACATTGGTCTTTATTTATGGACAATATAATGGCATACATAGGATGTCTTAAGTATCTACAAATATCCTATTGCAATTAATATGTTAAACTAAGAAATAAATGGAATAATATACCATAGTCATGTTTTGGAAAGCTCAATATTTTTTAAATGCTCAGTTCTCCTTAATTCAATATAGAGTCATCAAAATACCATCAGACTGTTTTTGTGGAAATTGAAAGATGATTGTAAAGTTTATATGGAAATACAAAATAGAATAGCCAAAGCAATTTTTTAAAGGACAAATTCAGAGAAATTCCACTCTTATTTAATGTAAGACTGTAATATTACACTAACCA
>NW_021901818.1:0-581 GCF_006229205.1 Suricata suricatta
GGGAGCAGAATCTTCGAGCACACGGTTTGTCCCTCCCCCAGCATCCCAAAGACCCCGTGGCTGGAACCGCTCAGCAGGGTGCAGCCTCTCACGGCCTGCGCCCCGCACCTGCCCAGCAAACCCCGGGCCCTTCTAAACCTGGGACTGCTGGCCAGTCTCAGAAACGGGGCCCTCCTCCCTCCCAGAGGGTCCCTGCAAACCACCGGCCAGGCCTGGGTGCACCTGAACCCCCAGCCCCACTCCAGGAAGTGCCTAGGAATTGATGCATCAACGCCTCTCCCCTGTTGAACTCCAGGCTCTTGTCTATGCCATCAGAAGCGTGGGCTGCAAGAGCAGCAGCTGCTTTAAAAAAAAAAATGTTTTGGGGCGCCTGGGTGGCTCGGTCGGTTAAGCCTCCGGCTTCGGCTCAGGTCAGATCTCACGTTCGTGGGTTTGTGCCCCGCGTCAGGCTCTGTGCTCCTTCTCTCTCTGCCCCTGCCCCTCTCATGCTCTGTCTCTCTCTGTATCAAAAATAAATAAAACATTAAAAAAAAAAAGAAAAGAAAAGAAAAATGTTTTTTTATTTTTGAGAGAGACAGTGT
>NW_021901819.1:0-581 GCF_006229205.1 Suricata suricatta
AACAGAGGACCGGCTCAGCTGTGCTGGACTCCTGACCCATGGCCACGGGAGAAAATAAGTATGTGCCGGTTTAAGCAGCTCGGTGTGTGTTCACTGAGCACACGGGGAGAGGAAAGGCTGTGATCTAAGTTTGTAGTCCTGTTCCTAACCTTATGAAACCCATTTGTGTTCTTGATAGTAACAAATACATACATTAACTATTTCAAAATAGATTAAAATTACCTAAAAATAAATAATTACAATGGCAGATCAAAGCGTATTTTTTTCAAGGGCACATTTCCTCTTGGATGTTTCCAGTACCACTCTATGGGGACCAGGATGAGTTTACGAAATTTTCCTTCCCTGACCCTAAACGGCAATCCCTTCTATAACACGCAGGCACCTGTTGGATTGTTTATATATGTAGGGAAACAGGAGGGAAATGGGAAGGCCGGACCATTTAGTGTTGGTCACTCATGCGTTTTATTGCCAACAGATGTGGTCAGTGTGTGGCGCCAAGTCACCCTTGGGGTGAATGACTGGGATCCCTTTAGACATGGGAGAGTCACTGGCTTCTGTTGTGCAGGAAGGACCGCCCGCTA
>NW_021901820.1:0-581 GCF_006229205.1 Suricata suricatta
AAACAAAAGCTCAAGGAATTAATTACTAGTAAATCTGCACTAAAAGACATACTAAAAAAGGAAATATTTATGGAAGAGAAATGATCTAAGGTAGAAGCACAGGAACGCAGAGAAGAATGACAACTCCTGGGCGCCTGGGTAGCTCAGTTGGTAAAGCATCCAATATCGGCTCAGGTAATGATATAGTTTGTGGATAGAGGTAAAGTATTAAGAGGCCCTTGCTTGTTTGGGAAGTAAAAATACTAATTTATATTACACTTTAATGAGACAAGGATGCATGCTGTAATCTCTAGAGTGACCATTAAACAATATGAAATGATTTATTACTAACAAGATAATAAAGGAAATCAAATTAGAAAAACACTTATGGGGTGTCTGGGTGGCTTAGTTGGCTAACCGTCTGACTTTGGCTCAGGTCATAATCTCATGATTCGTGGTTTCAAGCCCTGTGTCGGGCTCTGTGATGACAGCTAGCTCAGAGCCTGGAGCCTGCTTCAGGTTCTGTGTCTCCCTCTCTCTTGGGCCTCCCCTGCTCTCTCTCTCTCAAAAATAAATAAACATTAAAAAATTAAAAAAAAAAA
>NW_021901821.1:0-581 GCF_006229205.1 Suricata suricatta
TTTGCAGCAACCAGCCCCAAAGGGTCAGAACTTAATAAACAACCTGCTAGCTTTTTATATTTTTGTCCGTACTTCCAGCTCAGGACCACTGCAAGCGAGCAAAATATGCTTTGCAAACTCATCACATACAGCTCCCAGCTTCTAGGGAGCCCGCCTCCAGCTTCTTCCTGCCAAAAGCCTCCAGTGAGAGCAGCCCAAAGTCCTTCTTCTTTTTTTTTTCCTTCACTAAGAAGCTTCCCCACCTCTCCACCTGAATCGGAGTCTCACCAAAGGCAAGTGGTGGTGGCTGACTTCCTTGTAGCCTCTGGCTTGTTCTCCTCTGAGTGTTTATTTCCACAGTCCGTAAGTGTAATACAGAAGCAAATTAGAAGCTGTGGTCTGCTTCCAGCCTGGCCTCCCACCTCCCCACCCCACCTTCCTACTCAGACTGTCCTTAACACAGCAGGCAGAGCAGTCCTGTTATGATCATAAAACACAGTATTAAACCCCAGAGAAATGAGAAAATAAACGGCCAGATAAGAGGTCTGGAACCCTGGGGGCAGCAGGGTGGTGGTGTTACCAATGCCACAGGATCGTCAGGG
>NW_021901822.1:0-581 GCF_006229205.1 Suricata suricatta
AACCACTAACCGCTACAATTAGAAGGTCCTTTGTCTCAACAGCTTAGCTCTAACAAATACACTAAGCAAGACAGAGTAAGTTCTTAATCACACAGGTGTTGACGCATGCATGTATGGAAGCCTAGCTCTGAGATGAATCCATTGGTATCATAAGGGGGTCAAAGAGGGTGGGCTCTCAGAGAGGATAGTCCTAGAATGGCAGAGGAAAAGGAGGGTAAGAAGAAGCCCAGGGCCTGGGGTTGGAAAGAGAGAGATAATAGGGGCTCTGTTTCTTCCAGTAACTGGTTTTGCAGTTTCAATAATAATGTTAACCGACAGTCATATGGTGCTTACTTCTACTAGGAATGATTTAACTTTTATGTGTGTTAAATCATTGCCCCCTCGTGAAAATCTTTGAAATAGGGATAGTTATTCTCCTCAATTTATAGATAATAAACCCAAGTCACAGAGAGGTTAAATCCATTGCCTAAGGTCACACAGCAGTAAGTGGTGGAGTGATGCTCCAATCCCGGGAACTAGGCTTTTACCCATTCTGCTGTGCTGCCAGGGCCCAGGGGACTGGGGGAATTAAAATGCTCCCA
>NW_021901823.1:0-1337 GCF_006229205.1 Suricata suricatta
AACTGAACTGACATTAAGAAGTATAATGGAGGGGTGCCTGGGTGGCTCAGTAGGTTAAGCGGCTAACTTTGGCTCAGGTCATGTTCTCGGGGTTCGTGAATTCGAGCCCCGCGTCAGGCTCTGTGCTGACAGCCAGCTCAGAGCCTGGAGCCTGGGTCAGATTCTGTGTGTCCTTCTCGCTCTGCTTTTCCCCTGCTCATGCTCTCTTTGTCTCTCAAAAATAAGTAAACATTAAAAAAAGTATAATAGATCTGTACCTCACGTCATAAGAGAAAGTTGGAAACACAGGTTTGCAAGTCCTCTGATTAGAAATATGATTCAAAGACACAAAAGATCTATTGGCATTTTATAATTATGTTTGAATTTTAGAAATGGTTTATTTTATTTCAAATAATAGTATTAAGAATACTGAATGAAGATACTTAAGATCAAGTTTACAGGCTTTCGTTTATATTAAAAAAATATTACTAATAAAATGTATCCATATAATACCGATTGTTTTTCTCTATAAATGTCCATGAATACTGGATAATCACCATCAAATACTTCAAATACTAATACTTTTGAGCCCTTATTGCATGATAAACATGGAGCTGAGAATTTTATATATGTCATCATAATCATCACAAAATTTTATGAGCTATACTCTCTACAGACAACAGATGAGGAAGCTAGGCCAAGAGTGTGTAATTTTTTTTCAAAGCCACAAAAAAGACTTGGCAAATTAACTGGAATTTACACCCGCATTTTTCTGTCCAAAACCCAGAGCTATGTTCTCTGAAAACTAACCAGAGAATAAAAATAACTAAGCAAAGATATTTTAATAGGTATTAGATAAAAAGAAAGCTGTCACAACTTCCCTTTTGTATCTGATTTCCAATTCTCTCTTCTGTGCAGCTCAGGTTCAGGATGTCTTCTATATTTCTTACCCTGAGTTCCATGCACAGAGTTGAAGTTTTTCAAGTTTGAACAGGGAAAAGATATCTAATAAAATTAGGTCATCAAATGAAGAGAGGGGAAACAAATCTTAGAGGAGCAGTGCTGAGCCAAACAGTAATCAAAGAGCTCAAATATTTAAAGACAAGAATTACTGAATTTGTATATTCACCCTGGACTGATTGTAGAAATAACAGACCAAAGTTTCAGGCTTTTATGTATTCTGTGATCATATTTGCGTTAGCTAGTCAGCTATCCATTTAATAGTATTAAGATCTGACAGAAGACTAGAAACTACATTCCACTGTGTCCCTAGAAAAGATAGAGTTGGGATTTTCCTAATTAATACATTTTATAATAATGCTTCTCAAACTCATTCCTGCAAAGATTGGTCATTATTC
>NW_021901824.1:0-581 GCF_006229205.1 Suricata suricatta
CAAGTAATGGGAAAAAAATTGGGTGGGGACAAAAGCAGCTCTGGGGACTTTAATTGCTGTTAGGGTTCTCTCTTTGTTGCCATCTTTCCTGCCTGCTTTTTTTCTGGTTGTTGGTCCCATATTATCTTGCTGCAAATCAGATTTTCTCCATGAGGTAGGGAACAGAGTGATAGCATAATTCCCATTCAAGTCCCATTCCTGGCAGTCCATAATCCTGTAAATTCCTATTCTGAGTAATTCCACCTTTAATCATAAAATGCCCAGTATTGTTACCATTTTATGGATATACCTATTTCTCCATAATAAGATTATGAGTTTTATAAAGTTAGAATCTCTGTTATGTTACTTAAAAATTTTTTTTTGCCTCCCATTGCTGACAGTATAGAAGTAGATGTTCAGCACATTGTTTTAAAATCCAAATCAATAGATTTCTTTCCTCATTTCAATAGATGCTTAAATTTATACAGCACTTCATGACTTGTAATGAGGTCTCATCTATTTTTAAGCAACACTGATCTCCTTTTCATACTACATAGTGGCCTTACTTCATTACCTGAAAGTGTTTCTGCATGGAGTGAAGC
>NW_021901825.1:0-581 GCF_006229205.1 Suricata suricatta
GTAACACCCTCAAGTTCTAGCCACATTGCTACAAATGGCCAAATTTCATTCTTTCTCATTGTCATGTAGTATTCCATTGTATAGATAAACCATATCTACTTGATCCATTCATCAGTTGACGGACATTTAGTCTATTTAATTTAATTTAATACTTAAATATTATTTTTTATTTTATTTTTTAAATTTTTTAAATGTTCATTTATTTTTGAGAGACAGAGTGTGAGAGGGGGAGGGGCAGAGAGAGAGAGACACAGAATCTGAAGCCGGCTCTGAGTTGTCAGCACAGAGCCCGACGTGGGGTTCAAACCCACAAACTGCGAGATCATGATCTGAGCCGAAGCCGGATGCTTAACTGACTGAGCCATCCAGACGCCCCTAAATATTATTTTTTAAAATACCAAAGATAATCTAGGGGTGCCCTGCCTCTCTCTCTCTCTCTCTTTCAAAAAATGAATAAACAACAAAATGTTATTTAAAAACCAATGATATTCTAATTTAAAATGACAAATGTAATTAAACTAATTTAACTTAAAGTATTTATACTGAGAATTAGGAGGGGAAAGAAGAGAGAAAGTAAGCAT
>NW_021901826.1:0-581 GCF_006229205.1 Suricata suricatta
GCTTTCTATCTCTTCCTGTTTGAATTTTGGTAATGCATGTGTATTTAGGAATTTGTCTATTTCCTCTAGATTGTCCAGTTTGTTGGCATATAACTTGTCATAGTAATCGCTAATGATTACTTACATTTATAAGGGATTGGTTGTAATAGATCCATTTTCATTCAGGATTTTGTCTATCTGGGTGCTCTCTCTTTTCTTTTTATGGAGTCTGGCTAGAGGTTTATCAAATGTGTTTATTTTTTCAAAGAACCAACTCTTGGCTTCATCTGCTTGATGGTTTTTTTGGATTCTATATTGTTTGTTTCTGCCCTGATCTTTATTATTTCTTTTATTCTGCTGGGTTTGGGGTGCTTTTGCTGCTCCCCTTCTAGTTCCAGTAGGTGCTGTGTTAGATTTTGAATTTGCTTTTTTTCTAGTTTGTTGAAACAGGCCTGGATTGCAATATACTTTCCTCTTAGGGCTGCCTTTGCTGCATCCCAGAGATTTTGGATTGTTGTATTTTCGTTTTCATTGGTTTCCATCTATTTTTTAATTTCTTCTGTAATTGGCTGGTTAGCCCAATCATTCTTTAGTAGGGTGGT
>NW_021901827.1:0-581 GCF_006229205.1 Suricata suricatta
AAAAAAAATCATAGCAGAAGTCAATGGAATTGAAAACAACTTTTATCATTTATAACAGCTTTATTTAGAATTACAAAAAACTTGGGAGCAAGTAGGATTATTCTGATATGAGATTGGGTAAACAGAGTGGTATATCCATGTAGTGGGATATTATTTAATGGTATAATAAGTGAGCTATCAAGCCATGAGAAGACACACACACAAAACACCTTAAATCCAGACTGTTAATCAAAGGATCAAGTATGAAAATCCATATGTTGTATGGTTCCCACAGAACGACATTCTGGAAAGGCAAAACTGTAAAAATAGTCTCAAGATCAGTGGTTATTGGGGTTGGAAGAAAGAAGGGATGAAGAGGCAGAGCTCTAGGGAATTTTAGGGGAATACTCTGTATGACACTGTAAAGGTGGATATATGGCGTTCACAAAAAGTGAACCCTAATTTATGGACTTTAGCCAATTGACTCATTAATTTTGACAAAGACACTACACCAATGGAGGATTTTAATAGAGAATTTTTGCCAGGGATCAGGGAAATTGTACGGGGCCTCATTGTCATACAAAAGTACTTTCTGTCCCACT
>NW_021901828.1:0-581 GCF_006229205.1 Suricata suricatta
TTTTGTGAGTTTTTGTAGTTCTTTGATTTTATCCAAGCCTCAACTTTCACATTTTAAAGACTAGGAATGACAAATTATACAATACTCATCATACATGAGTACTATGAGAATTATGTGTTTATTACAGAAATTTATGAAGCTCTGTAGATTTAACAAATAAGCCTGATTGCAAAATTTCCAGAAGGTGTTTTTTTAATCAATGCTGTTCAGTAGAGACATAGTGGGAGTCAAATGGATAATTTCACTTTCCAAATAGCTACACTTAAAAAGCAAAAAGGGGTGAAATTAAGTCTAATAATATACTTGATTTAATCCAACATATGTAAAATATTAATATAAGCTAAGCAGTATAATTCATTTAAAAGTAATGAGATATTTTACGTTCTGCCTTTTTGTATCAAGTCTTTGAAATCCAGTGTGTGTTTTATACTTACAGCACATCTCAATTCAGACTAGCCACATTTTAAGTGCTCAGTAAAACATTTTGCCAGTGTAGCAATTGGCATAGCTCTATACCAAATTTTTGTCTGCAGATTCCATAGCAATAGTTTTATATTACTGTAATCCATTCCAGAGGCTTT
>NW_021901829.1:0-581 GCF_006229205.1 Suricata suricatta
GTAAACCGTAGAAACTATGGCTTCTTAAGGTATTTGGGGAAAACAAAAGAAAACTGTATTTTAGATGTAAACTAAGTATTGTTTTTATCTCTGATAGAAAACAAAGGAATAATTAAATGCTTTACATGTTTTTGAATAAAATTTAAAATGATTCAGTGCAAAAGAGGTATAAGAGAAAAAAAATATACTACCCAATACTAACAGTACTGAAAAAGCTAACAGTACTAGAAAGTTAAAAATATTTCCATTTTAGTGCAAATTCTGTTGCTTGCTAGTACTTGATGACAAACTATACATAAATCCTGATGCTTATGCATATCTGTCCTACAGCTAGCTTTCTCTTATCTTCTCTCTTTTTTCTAAGTGTGTCACTTGTGCGCATTCACATGTTGTATACATAGTCTCAAAAATAACCAGCAGTATCCTTTGTATGCATTTGTAACTGGTATCAACATACTGACTGAAGGAGTGTGTGTGTATGTGTGTGTGTTTGTGCACACGCGTGCATGTGCATGTATGCTTTTTTACTTGGTTTCATGAGATGGATATCTCTAACCCCGCCCCACATTTTTATTTAATTT
>NW_021901830.1:0-581 GCF_006229205.1 Suricata suricatta
GCCACACCTCCCCAAGAGAAAGGTTAACCTTGAGCAACCTGTGGAAAGCTGTTTATTCCAAAGACAGGAATGAGTAACAGTGTGACTCACACCATTTATATTCATGTGGACACACAATTACTAGCAACGTCTCATTTGGAGAAGAAATTATGAAAATGAGGCATGAGGCCAGGTCTTAAAATTTAGAGCATAGTTTTCTTTTTGTGGCAAATGTACTTTCTCAAAAACCTCCATCCTGCCTCCATTTAACCTTAAAAAGAATATATTGGCTTCTTCATGATTTAATCTGTGACTTTTTTCTCATAAAACCATTGTTCAGTGCCACTGGCATACAAATATTCAAACTGACCGTGTTGCTTAACTCCTTGCAATGGAATTGAATAAAAAGTTGGATTAAAAGGTCAACCTTAAATTACGCATAATAAATCCACTGACGCAAAGCTCTCCCAACTTTCTGCACCATTTCTCCTCATGTCATTACTCATGGAGGCTCCCCAGAATGTTAAGGACTGCAAATAAAAGAGAAGAATGTAGAAGCCAGTGGGGTCTAGGACATTGTTTTTTTCATGAGCAGGGAATAG
>NW_021901831.1:0-581 GCF_006229205.1 Suricata suricatta
GAGAGCCACTGTCATTCACACGTGTGACCTTCCTCAGCTTGGACTGACCAGGAGAAGGGAGGGAGTTAAGAACTGTCCAAACCAAGGAGTCTCCCACAGCCATGGGAGAAGAACGGAGAGCCGCCTGCTGGTCTCCCTGAATGCCAAGGTGGGATGGGGGCGGACTGGGGAGTGACCTCCCTCTCGGGGCTTCCTCTCAGGACCCCGGGTCTCCTTCCCGGGCCCCGGGAGAGCACCGCTGCCGGGGACCACCGGGGACGTGCTGCTGTGAGCCGTCCTCACCCTCCCCGGCCCAGAGGCTGAGACGTGGACTGTTCCGGCTACGGAGCTTGGGAGCAGATGCGAACCCAGGCCTCCCTGTGGCGACGGGTACAAAGCAGGGCTCGCCAGCTCGCACCCCGCTGCCACCATCGCCATTTCGCCGCAGCGACTCTCCATGTGCGGAGGGGGGAGATGGCATCTCGTGGCAGGGGGGCCCGAGGCAACAGACGGGACGCCCCACGAAGGCTGGGAGGGCTGCGGAAGGAAGCGCCTTCGAGTCGGGGTTATGAGGCAGGAGCCCAGCAGGCCGCCTGCTGGCT
>NW_021901832.1:0-581 GCF_006229205.1 Suricata suricatta
CAGAAGCTCCAAATCAGGGCATGCGCAGGGCCGTGCTCCCTCCAGAGTTGTCAAGGAAGACTCCTTCCCTGCCTCTCCCAGCCTCTGGGGGTAGCCGGGAATCCTTGGCGTCCCTTGCTTTGACTACGTCCGTCCAGCCTCTGCCTCGGCCATCACGTGGCCTCCTCCCTTCCGCATGTGTCCCTGTCCACCCCCCCCCAATCTAATATGGCCTCATTTGACCTTGCTTACATCTACCAAGACCCTATTTCCAGACAAGGTCACAATCTTAGGTTCTGGGTGGACACACATTTTGGGGGACACTCCCCATACCCTCATCCTTCAGGAGGAGACGAAAGTTGGGGAATTCGTTAATACATGTAAAACACCTAGAAAAGCAGCTGGCCCAGTGAAGCCCTCATAGTTAGTGGTGGTCATGATACCACACAGGGCATTCAGAAAGACTCGGAGGAAAGATTGTGTGTACGCGCCCAGTGCGACACTCCCGTCTAGCCCCCCACCCCCCACCCCCGCCATACCAGTCTTTTCGAGTCTTTGTCTTTTTTTATGCCAGAATATCAAGTTTTCCTCTTGCACTCTTT
>NW_021901833.1:0-581 GCF_006229205.1 Suricata suricatta
GCGTTTTATACCTGAGACTAACATAGCATTGAGTGTCGACCCAAATAATACAAACTTAAAAAATGAATAAATAAATACCCTTCAGTTGGCCATTCAGGTAAATGCCTTGATCATATCCTTAGCCCAGTTTCTAATATTTCGGTAGTCTCTCTTTTTAACATCAATTGATGCCAGATACGAATTATTTACCTCATATGTATGTTGAAAATCATTTATCTCAGTTTCTGACTTTTCTTATGACTTTTTTTGTCATGTAGAGGTTTTAACTTTCATATAGTCAGCTTTGCCGTGTTTTTCGCATGATTTTTATTTTTATATCTTGTTTGATAAATCCTGTTGTCTTGAGGTCATAAAATTATTTTTCTACAATTTAATATGTAACGTTTTCAGATTCAGCTTATTAATATATCTGAGGTTTGTAATGTATGGGGTGAAATAGGAACCAGAGTTTATGTCTTTTCACAAGGGAAACCAACTGTCTCAACACCCAGGTGTAAAGTCCTACATTTACTTCTCTGTTTCCAAATTCTCCATCCTTTCCACTAATTCATCTATCCAGCCTTACACTCATATTTCCCTCT
>NW_021901834.1:0-1337 GCF_006229205.1 Suricata suricatta
TGAAGCTAGTCTCCAGATGGATGTGGGGTCCCAAGTCTATCAGCAGCTGTCTCTGAGAGATTCCTCCAGGAGCCAAAAGCATCTGCCTAGAACCCGAAGAGCTGCTGTGGAATGGGACAAGGGGTCCTCTCCCGTCCGCTGCTCACCGGGGACGCCCTGAGCCAAGCTCTGCCTGCGCACGTCTTCCATCAGATGAAAGGAGACACTGCCTCCATGTCTCCATGAACTGGTCTTTTGAAGATTCTAGGTATTTGGCCACAAGTTTAAACCGGTTCCTGGGGGAGGGGAGGGACTATCAAAAATGCAGATTCCAGAGCCCTGAATTTCTGATTCTGATATTTTGTGCCCTTAATTTTGGATGTGTTACTTCCTTCCCACTGCAACGTAGAAAAGAACTGAGGTCCTAACGGGGTACCTGGATGAGTCAGTTGGTTAAACCTCCGACTCTTGCTTGTGGCTCGGGTCATAATCTCATGGTTCGTGAGTTCAACCCCTGCATCAGGCTCTGTGTTGGCAGTGTGGAGCCTGCTTGGGATTCTCTCTCTCTCCCTCTCTCTCTCTACCCTCCCCACATCTCTGTCTCTCTCAAAATAAATAAATAAACTCAAAAAAAAAAAAAAAAAGAACTGGAGTCCTACCTAGTTAGATGATATAATTCCTGGAAGTATTTCTTAGAGTTAATCAAAGTTTTCCCCCATAAAATATGCAAAATTAAACAAAGTTCACTAACCTCACTCTTTACTATTTTCATTCCCTCACAGGCTAGGGGTATCCTCTAGAATGGCGCTGTATGTCCAAACCGCATTTCTCTCCCAAAATACATGAGCTGTTTTATTGGTCTGGCTTCTACAAGCGCCAGCCACAGTGCTATCATACACCTGGCGTCTCTCCCCCCGGTGTTCTCACCTACCCAGCCAAGAGAGACGTCTGGCCTGATGTACCTGCTCCCTACTAAAGAACACTTTCTTGAATGTAACTTGACAACCCAATTCAACTCAGTCCACAAGCATTATATTTCCATTCAGTAAATTTGTACCTCTCAGTCTGCAATTAAGAAGGAAATATGGTGCATGTACCCCCTACGGCGTCCGGCGGGAAGAAAGATGTTTATAGCTGGCTTAAAAGGAAAACTGCCAGCAAGCTAAGACCCAAAGTCAGACCACAAGTTAAGAGTGTGTCCTTCTGCAAGAGCTTTCTGCCCCCACCAGGGGTTCCTTTGTCCTGCAACTCACCTCAGGGACCTTCCCAGCCGTCCACCTTCTACATGAATGGGAAATTCAAGGGTGAGAAGTAAGCTGCAGCCGGTGTGATCTAGATGCAACCCCTGGCCCTAACTC
>NW_021901835.1:0-581 GCF_006229205.1 Suricata suricatta
TAAGATAATTATGTTCAAGTGAAGTCAGGAGTGTGAGCCCTAATCCACTGTGACCAGTGATTTCATAAGAAGAGAGGATTTGGACACAGATGCACACAGAGGGAAGACTGTGTGGACACACAAGGAGACAGCCATCTGCAAGCCAAGGAGAGAGGCCTTGGAAGAAACCAACCCACAGACACCTTGATCTTGGCTTTCCCGCCTCCAGAACGTTGGAAAAATAAATTTCTGTGGTTTCAACCATCCAGTCACCAACAATAGCAAAACAATAGACTTCTTTGATTGTTTTACATTGACTTGTTTTTCCTTAAGCCTCACTGCTCTCAGCAGCCTTCTTCATATTCTGTGTCTCCTCTCTCTCTGCCCCTCCCCACCCCAAGCGCTGTCTCAAAGACAGATAAACATTTTTTAAAAAGTTTTAAATAACCTAGGAAGTATTAGTCTTACCAGGCAAAATCCCCAAGCTCTCTATCCCCCAGTGATCATTCACTTCTACTTCACTCAGTTTGTCAACCATTGTTCAAATTTGTTTTCTAAGAGTGGTCTGGCTTGTGTCGAAGTTCACGTGCATGGAATGAAAC
>NW_021901836.1:0-581 GCF_006229205.1 Suricata suricatta
CCTCCTTCAGATTCCATGTCTCCCTGTCTCTCTGACCCTCCCCTGTTCACCCTGTCTGTCTATCTTTCTCTATCTCTCATAAATAAAACAAAAAAAATAAAACTCCATTCTCTTATTATGAATGTCAGCTTTTGCCTGAGTTTCACCAAATCCTTTCTTAGATTGCATATAAACTACTTGATAGAAGGGGTACTGTAAATACATGAAATACCAAGGAAATTATCAGAATTAGTGGTATTTATTTTGACATAATTGTAGTATTGACTTACACATCTTAAAATTTTTCATCTTCATCTTTATTTTTTCTCTAGAGTTTTGTAACTATTGAGTAAAATTCAAAGCACAGTTGCTATTAGAAATTCAGGTGAAGGAGTGTCTTGGTGCTCAGTTGGTTAAGCGTCCAACTTCAGCTCAGGTCATGATCCCATGATTTGTGGGTTGGAGCCCCACATCGGGTTCTGTGCTGACAGCTCAGACCCCGAAGCCTGTTTCAGATTCTCTGTCTCCCTCCTTCTCTCTGCCCCTCCCTGTTCACACTCTGTCTTTCTCTGTCTCAGAAATAAAATAAACATTAAAAAAAA
>NW_021901837.1:0-581 GCF_006229205.1 Suricata suricatta
TTATTTCACCATGGGTTGGTCATGGGCGCAAGTCCAGGAGATTCTTATTCAAGGACCCAAGTGAAAGGAAAGTCAATGTTGCTAATGATTTGCTGATCATAAGTTGATAATAGTTGAAAATAATTAATAATAATTTACTGATAACTTTGCTAATAACTGACTGATGGATGTTGCTAATCACTGTGATAGGAAAAAAAAAGCACTGGTGCATCTTTCACTGGAAACTAAATAATCCATGCCACGAGTAACACCACTCCACATCTGGCTCGAAATTTCAGGAGATCCCACAGAAAGGCAAGAAGGGTAGAAAAATAAAATCAAAAGGGCAATAAAACAGACACGCATACACATTAGAAGTCTTACATTACTCAAGTTGGAAAATCTTATTCTGGGGATGGGTAGCTTTCACCAGTATATGTCCCCAAATGAGGTTTATACATAATCCCTTCAGGTGAATCATGTGTCAAAGGCTCAGAAAGAAAGATGGTCTTGTGGCACAAAGATAGGTGTAAATACCTAAAATCGGAAGATTCGTTGATAATGAAATAGTCTTTATCAACCTAGAGTGCCTTCAAGCAACA
>NW_021901838.1:0-581 GCF_006229205.1 Suricata suricatta
GGGAATGCAAAATGGTACCACCACTTTGGAAAACCGTGTGTCCTTTCGTAAAAGGTTAAACACATACCTACCAACTGTATGACTTAGTTATTCCACTCATAGGTACTGACTCAAGAAAAAGGGACATCTCGGTTCTCCGCTGCCATGTCCCCCGGCCCCAGGAAGGCCGGGCATCCACTTAGCAGCAGGAGCACTGCAAAGGTGTGGGGGTGAGGGCCAAGGTCCTCCGTGGGGTGGTGTGGGGACTCACCGTTGGGACAGAAGAAAGCACTGTAGGTGTAGGTGCGGGGGGCTCCTTCCGGCTGAAACAGAGAGATGGGGAGAACTGAGCGGGGGAGGGGCAGTCGGCACAGGGAGGGGCCGCCCTCCCGTGGCAGCGGCTCCAAGTCTGGACCCTGCGGGGTGATGCCAATGTCACGGGTACACAGAGAAGGAACAGACAGCCTACTTCCTAGGCCCAAGTGGGGAAACTGAGGCTCGTTCCCCTTCTCCGGGCTCTGGTCAAACCAACTCACCAACTGCTCCTACACTTGTTGTGCTTCCCATGCTCCCACCTTGTCCTCCTGGACTCTGAGGCCAAC
>NW_021901839.1:0-581 GCF_006229205.1 Suricata suricatta
GCTTCGGTACAGCCCTTCACAAAGCATCTACATGTCTGCGGGACAGTGGAGAGAGCAGGAACGCTACGTTTTGCCAAGGGGAAGCTTCATAGGGAGTTGAGGAGCGCATCCCAGAGTCTGCTGTTTTATACTGAATTGGCCAAGGTCACCCAAAGAAAGGACAATGGTGGACAGGGCCAGCCTCGGGGAGAAAAGGAATCATCATCTAGAGGAACCAGTCTTACTGTTTATAAAAAGGTCCTTTGGGAATCCCTGAGACACAGAAACTGGGGTAACCAGAAGGGATTTGGCACCAATGTCTGAGGAAAAAAACAACATTTTAAGACTAGTTTCTATATGTATTTCTTCTGTTCATACAGGTTCCCATCTAGGCTAAGAAGATGCTCTTCAGACCAGGGAGGGAGGAAGAACACAGAATGTCTTCAGTGAGATCAGTTTTCCTTTGTTGCTGGGCTTTGCCACCCTGGCTTTTCCGCAAATGAAAGAAATATTTTCTTTGTACTCTCCCGAGTTAATCAGAATTTAGATGCAGATAGTTAGAAAACAGAATCTTGTCAAGTATAATTAGCATTCGAACAATG
>NW_021901840.1:0-581 GCF_006229205.1 Suricata suricatta
TCTTCAGTAATTACAGTCTACACAATGTATTTGACATGGTCTGCTATGACCAATGAACCAGAAACAAACTGTAACCCAAGTCTACTAAGCATAATTGGGTACAATACAACAAGCATGATTCCAAAGGAAGGGCAGTCTGTCCAGTGGTGGCATGCTCAAGGAATTATAGGACTAATCCTCTTTTTATTGTGTGTGTTCTCTTCAAGCATCCGTACTTCAAACAACAGTCAGGTTAATAAATTGACTCTAACTAGTGATGAGTCAACATTAATAGAAGATGGTGGAGCCAGAAGTGATGGATCACTGGAGGATGGAGATGATGTTCACCGAGCTGTAGATAATGAAAGGGATGGCGTTACTTACAGTTATTCCTTCTTTCACTTCATGCTTTTCTTGGCCTCACTTTATATCATGATGACCCCTACCAACTGGTACAGGTATGAGCCTTCTCGTGAGATGAAAAATCAGTGGACAGCAGTCTGGGTGAAGTCTCTTCTAGTTGGATTGGCATTGTGTTGTATGTTTGGACACTAGTGGCACCACTTGTTCTTACAAATCGTGATTTTGACCGAACAGGACTT
>NW_021901841.1:0-581 GCF_006229205.1 Suricata suricatta
TTTTTAAGTTTTTAAGTAAAATGTAATCAAGTTGTAAACAAACCAAGATGGAATTGATTGAACTCCTGAATGGACAATCTCTTTGAGTGCAATTCTTGGCAAGAGCTGCTAAGCATTTAGAAGGATTCCTAGTGTGTTGGTATCAGCAGCGATTTTGAAATGAAAGTCATAAAACTAAATAATTTTAAATCTAATATTTTATGAAACACAATACAAACAACCAAAGCTTTCTAATCAAAGAAGAGTGGGAATTTAGGCAAATATTTCTGACTGGCTAGACAATATTATTACACAATTGTAGCATCAGGAAAGTACTGTCAAATGAACAATAATATTTTAGTAAATAATCTAAAGATTTCCTTGATAATAGAACTAAATTGAAAAGTGCATGTGAATAGAAAAAAACATTATTTTAAAATGATTATAACTTATAATTTAGCATTCAATGTATGAGTTAGCATTTTTATAGGAACAGAACACAGCACTTTTAAAGCGTATATATTACATTTTTACTTAGAGTTGGCATATATTACATATTTACAGCTTCTTTGTGAGACTTTTAAACTCAAGAGTCATTTATT
>NW_021901842.1:0-581 GCF_006229205.1 Suricata suricatta
TGTCTGCTTAGGGCGGGGTTCAAGAATGGACACAGATCTGAGAGGATGGACTCTCTGGGAGAAAAACCGTGTCGTAAGTGATGTCAACTTTCACACCGGGTTCAGAGAAACGGGCCGTGCCCATCTGAGAGGGAGCCCTCCGTCCTTAGGGGCATTCAAACCCAGAGGAGCACCCCCCCCAACCCCTGGGATTTCCTGCTACTGGAGGCAGCAGAGCTTGCTCAGACAGGCCTGTGATCCTGGGAGGAGATGGGCCTGGCGCGCTAGTCCCCACCGGGAGGTCTCAAACAGACCCTGATGCTACTTCTCACTAAAGCAGAAATGACTGATTCGGCTCCAAGTGTGTCTCCTTCCAAGGTTGCATTTTCCTTCCTTGTTTCCCCCCAAACATATGCTGAGTCATTCCATGTGCCATTCTCAATGTCAGATACATTTGTGGCTTCTCATTAAGTTTTTACAACATCGTTGGAGACAGATGTGTATGTGTCCCATCCCTGTTTTATAGGAAAGGCCACGAGGCTCGGAGATCAGTGATTTCTTCAGAATTTTCCCCGTCAGACAGAGACTGCCATCCTAAATTC
>NW_021901843.1:0-581 GCF_006229205.1 Suricata suricatta
AAGATTTGGAATGAAGCCTGGCTCTGTTTATTTCTGGCCCTATCATTTGAGAAAGACCTTGCTTCCTTTCCGACTCAACTTCTTCACACATAAAATTGAAGAATTGCTAATCTCAACCTCATAGTATTATTTATTTTTCTGTTTGTTTTTTAAGTGTAAAAATATTTGAGACCTTTGAAACTACAAAAGTAATGCATGCTTATTTTACCTGATGAAAGAGGTGCTAACAAGACAAAACTGTATAAAGGCAAGATGATGTCCTCCTCTCCCCCCCCCCCTCCTGATACTGGCAATGCACATAGGCCAAAGCAGATCCTTCCATTGTCTTCTCCTTGTTCATACAAACACATATAAATAAAGAGTAATTTTGTTTGTACCTAAATTTATATATAATATTATACTCTGCAACTAGATCCCCCCTCATTCGATATATAATTGTTTTGAGAAGCAAATGAAATGAGATTCATGAAAGAGCTTGGTAAACTATAGTCACCACTCAGCCTCCTACTTTCTTCCACGAGTAAATAGCACTGCTAGGGATTTACCCAAGGGATACAGAAATGCTGATGCATAGGAGCACA
>NW_021901844.1:0-581 GCF_006229205.1 Suricata suricatta
TTATTTGATTCGTTAAAACTATTATGCCTTGTTTGGTTTTCCCCTTTCCTGCTTACACATCCTGGAAATTGAATTCAGAGAGAAAACTAGAGCATTATGGTTCATCTTTGCTTCCTTTTTACAAGTATTTATTATTTTTTAAAGTTTTTTTTTTTGATAGAGAGAGAGGGGCAGAGAGCAGGAGAGGGAGAATCCCAGAATCCCAAGCATCCTCCTTACTGTCAGCACAGAACCTGATGCAGGGCTCGATCTCATGAACTTTCAGACCACAACCTGAGCCCAAATCAAGAGTCAGAAGCTTAACAGGTGAACCACCTAGGTGCCCCTTATTTGCTTCTTTTTTTTGTTTGTTTTTGGTTTTTTGGTTTTGCCATAGGGGACTTCTACTCCCTGTTACCCCATCATGTCCAGAAGTAATATTCCCTTTATCTACCTATGGGTCTATTATCCATTCATTATCTATCTACTCATCTACCTGGTATTTATCAATTTTATGCACAACTATTTCACTTACATGCTTATCAGTGTTCATTAAATATTCTCTTTTTTCCCCTTCTCGGGCAAACTGAAGAAATATGGGT
>NW_021901845.1:0-1337 GCF_006229205.1 Suricata suricatta
CAAGTTAAAAAGATGGTAAATAGTACACTGATGCCATACTAATTGTAAGATATTTATGTGAGACCAAGTAAATTTCAAGAAATGGTAACTTATCAATGAAAAAGAAAGATAGTTCTTAGCAATGAAAAAGTTACATCATTAAGAAGACATAGCACTTACAACGTTATACACACAATAACAGGTCTTCATAATACACACAAAAAAAACATGACAGGACAGAAAGAGTAAGCAGAGTTCACATTTGCAACTGGGCATTTCAATACTTCTCTTTCATATGTTAATTAAAAAAATGTAGACAAAACCAGTAACGATAAAGAATATTTCATACACAACATGATCAACCAACTATGCTTAATTGGTATTTAAAAAACACTCTGTCCAATAATACCAAATGCACATTCTTTTCAAATGCATATGGTACTTTTAGAAAACCACAGGCTGGGCCATAAAAAAGTCTAAGTAAATTTGAAATTATTAAAATGTTAATATTTTAACTGAATTTATAAAATTAGACTTTTTTTTTGACACAATGAACTTTCAAAGACCATGCTTTCATGAAGTGGATATAAATAAAACTCTTTTTTGGAGTTAAAATACTTGAGGCAATTGATATGACTGATTCTCTATTTAAAGCAATGATGTGCCTAATATAAAAATGAACTTACAGAGCTACTTGTGAAGATCTACGGAAACTGGCATATTAACAATTTTCATATGTAGGAGGAATAAAATTTAGAATACAAAGTGATAAAATTGGTTTAATAGAGTTTTCATTTGCTCTAATTGAAAGATCATGCATTTAAAGCAGATCTATGTCTTCTGGTTTTTACACGGTCATTGACGCCACTGTGGTCCCCATGTATGTTAATATATATTATGTGGAAGCTGCAGTATCATAATCTTTTCTTTTTTCTTTTCCTCTGTTCTTTTCTTTTCTTTTCTTTTCCTTTTCTTTTTAAATGTCTATTTATTTATTTTGAAAGAGAGACAGAGAGAGAGAGAGAGTGAGCAAGCGTGCAGGAGCAGGGAAGGAGCAGAGAGAGAAACCCAAGCAGGCTCAGTTCTGACAGCACAGACGTGGAGCTCTGTCTTATGCGCCATGAGATCATGACCTGAGCTGAAATCAAGTCAGATGCTTAGCTGACAGAACTTCCCAGGTGCCCCCACATAATCAATTTTATTTTTAATTTAGATGTTATTGGGTTTTTTGATTATTTACATAGAGATATTATGAGCAATTTGTACATAATCCTTAAAATATAAGTACTAAAAATCTCAAATCTATGTAGTTTTAAGAAATGGTAGTTAATTTAAACAGCTATTCTGATGATTTATTG
>NW_021901846.1:0-581 GCF_006229205.1 Suricata suricatta
CCTCCCCTGGCCGGCCCCTCCCCTGGCCGCCCCCTCCCTGGGCCGCCCCCTCCCTGGGCCGCCCCCTTTCCGGACAACACAGCCAGCTTCTGGGCTCAGATGTGACCTTGTTCTGATCTTAGATGTTTCCATAACAAGGCACGTCCAGACAGTGGGACCCTGGACTGCAGATAGTCACGAGGGCTGAGTGACTTGGCACTTGAGAAGTGCTCAGCACCGTGCCTGCCACTGAAGTGCTGTCTACAAGCGGTTTCCACAGACCCGAACCAGCCACGGGAAGGACAACTGAGCCCCGTCCGCATCCGCGCACCTGCTGGTGCTGCCCTGCGGCCCCAGGAGCACAGGCTTCCCCTGTCAGGGTCCTGGCCCCTCGCCCACCCTCGGGACCCTCCTTGGAGTAGCAGAGGGAGAGACAATGGCAGAGGTGGGGCTGTGAGGCCAGGTGGCCCCAAGCGGTGGCCTCAGGGCTCTGGGTGCCCCCACCAGGCCACCAGAGACTCCAGAGCTGCCTGAGCGGCCCCAGCCCCGCCCTGAGCTTCTTCCCCCTCTGGGAAGCGGTCCTGGGACTCCTGCCCTGGACG
>NW_021901847.1:0-581 GCF_006229205.1 Suricata suricatta
TGTGTGTGTGTGTGTGTGAAAATTCATCAAGTTGAACTCTTAATTTGTACATTTAGGAGTGTACATTTGGAAGTTACATCGCAAGAAAGTTACCATTTCTATAATTATGCCAAAGGAATACTTTTCCACCTTTTTATTTTGTGCTCTTATTTTAAACTTCAAAATAGACAGACAATACATCAAGGACAGAGAGGCAGTAGAGAAGCTTCAGGAACCGCTGCTTGATGTGCTACAAAAGTTGTGCAAAATTTATCAGCCTGAAAATCCTCAACACTTTGCCTGCCTCCTGGGCCGCCTGACTGAGTTGCGGACATTCAATCATCACCATGCAGAGATGCTGATGTCTTGGAGAGTAAATGATCACAAATTTACCCCACTTCTCTGTGAAATCTGGGATGTGCAGTGATGAGCACTGCAGGGGCAAAAGCATCTAGCGCTTTATTTTCCTTATAATATAAATCTGATGTATAACATTCTTTTATTTCATTTGTACCTGGTTTCACACAGGAATTTTGATGAATATTTATGTGGTAATTACATAACTTCTACAGGTGTATATATGAAGCTAGATAGGATGACTT
>NW_021901848.1:0-581 GCF_006229205.1 Suricata suricatta
CCCCGCACATGTTAATTCATTTCCTTCCTCTCTCTTCGTTCTTTGAAACTGGACCAAGTGATCGGTGCTTAAAGCCTCTTCCTCTTAACTCTGTGCCTTGCTTGCACAATGGTGTCTGCCTGTCACGGGTCCTGGAAACGGACCCCGACCGCTGCTCTCAGTCCATCGCTCTCACTGAGCCTGGCTTCAGCTGGGCAGCTGGGGGCTGAGGGCTGTGAGGTTCATGCAGAGTGCTTGGGGGTGGGGGGGGCAGTCCACGAAACAGCCTCTTCCTGAAGGACTAGCTGCTCGCCTTCCTTCAGCCCCTGGATCCGATTTCTAGAGCCGCTCTCATGGTTTCCAGCACTCACACATGATGGAGTCTCCTCTGCTCAGCTGAGCATCTCTCGTAAAGATCGCCTGGCTGAGCCTACCGATCCGGGTGGAACTCTAGAGACCCGACTTGTGCAGACAAGTTCAGAGACACGACCCACTGACAGACATGGTCAGTGACCGTCTGCAGTCCTCCTGAAAACGTACTCTAGCTGTCCCTTGCTGTGGGCGGGTGTTTCCGTGGAAGTGAACCGCTCTCGAAGGAGAAC
>NW_021901849.1:0-581 GCF_006229205.1 Suricata suricatta
GGTCAGGGAGATAAGAACAACCATGTTTACAAATTGTAAACTGAAATCAAATGATTATTACTGGTTGGAGTAATGATCCCTTACTGGAGTAATGTCTACTGAGACACAGGAAAAGATGCTTTGCTCTCAGAAGCAGAAAGTACATTTTGTGTACCTGAACTTTGTGTTCAGGGTTCATGGACAGACATCGAGAGAGGGATCGTGTTTATTTTTCCACTTTGCTATAAAGATAATGAATTATTTCCTTTGAAGCTGTCTGAATCATTCATCACAAAGGCATTGATATAAATAGTAGCATGGCGCTCTTTGATATAAGGCAACCCTACTTAAACTCTGCCTGTGGTATGGAGAGTAAAGTGTAGAGGGCACTAAGCGTGGACTCGGGGAAGCCCACTAGAAAACCATTGCAGTGTTCCTGGTCGGGGATGATGGTGGCTTAGGGGAGGGCAATAGTGACTTTTATTTTATTAAAAAATTTATTTATGTTTATTTTTTGAGAGACAGAGTGCAAGTGGAGGAGGGAAGAGAAAGAGAGATAACACAGAATCAATAGCAGGTTTTAGACTCTGAGCTGTCAGCAC
>NW_021901850.1:0-581 GCF_006229205.1 Suricata suricatta
TTGTAATAAATGTCTTCCTGTACTCCATGCCCGGGTGTATTTTATTGATTTCCTCCATTACCAACGTGAGGCCTAATCTTGGAGGTAAAGCATATTATAAGCTATTATAGTTTCAAGTTGCTCAATTGTTGAGTATCAAGCCACTGAGTTAACTAACTGCTCAAGGAGTTTCATGACAACACTGTGCATCTTGGCGTGACATTTAGAAAGCAGGAGGGAGGTATGTTCAGAAAAGTAATGCTCAAGCTCTTCCTAGAAGGCATATCTCCAGCCCATTAGCTTTTCATCCCGGCGAATACCAGAAGGGAAAGTGTCCGGTGAGCCGCCTGGCGTTCTAGGTGCTTCTGTTGGATCCTGAGGTTCCTGGGCTCCATCTGACCCTGGCTGGCCCAGACCACTCTGGCCTGGATCTGCCTTAGGAAATTTGATCTGTTCCTCGTACGATTTGGGTTGAAAAATTTTTTAGAAATTTCAGGTCAGTTTGAACCTTTGGGTTTGAAGACAATTAAAATGTGAGGTGAGGAGGGAGTGTAAATTAATCTGAACCAATTAATAAGGAGGAGCCATGATTTTTTTTTTTT
>NW_021901851.1:0-581 GCF_006229205.1 Suricata suricatta
CTTTTATTTCAGTATTTCTCTGACCTTATATTCATGGTATATCCCTTGTAAATAATATACAGTCAGAGCTTGCTCTTTATCTAGACTGACAATGTTTTTTACTTGGGTCATTTAGTCCATCTGCATTTAATGTGACTATTAATATGCTTGGGTTTATTTCACTTCCTTACTCTTTTTAGGTTTGTTTGTTTGTTTGTTTGTTTTGAGACAGAATGAGAGAGCATGTGCAAATGGGGGAGGAAGAGAGAGAGAGGTGGGAGAGAGAATCCCAAGCAGGCTCTGAACTCAGGGTTGAGCATGACACATGACCCCAAGATCACCTCCGGAGCTGATATTAACAGATGAATGCTACCTAGGCACCTCAGCTTCCTTATTCTTTGTTTTTCAATGGCCCTATCTGGTTTTTTGTTCTTTATTTTCTTCCTTCCTATATTCTTGTAAAGTAACTAACCATATTTTATCCCATTTTCATCCATCATTAGCTATGTTATAGTTTATTTTATTATTTTAAAAAGTCACCTTAAAGAAAATAAAACAAAATAGCAAAGGGAAAAACAGTGAGAAGGTGGCAAGGGCAGGGT
>NW_021901852.1:0-581 GCF_006229205.1 Suricata suricatta
AATTAGTGAGCATGACAGTCTACTGCCCGGCTCCGCCAGCACTGCACGGGTGCCAGCCATTAGGGCTGAATAAGATGCAAGACTCCAGGGAAAAGCACAGATGCTGTCATTTGTTTGGAAGAAGAGCAAGTTTCTTGTTTTATTTACCTTGCAAGCATTAGAAGAAAAAACAAATACAAGTCCCTCCACCCTTTTGGATTCCGACAAGCTCCTTAGGCTACTTGGTGAAGAAACGTATTTTCCTCTCTTCCCTGAGGGAGTCCGCTCATTACTCAGCCTGTGGGCGCAGAGCCGCCCCCTGGCGGCTCACCAGCTTAAAACCATCACCTTCCCAGTGTGGTTTCAGAAATACAGGATGGCGGATGGGGCTGGGGTGGGGGGAGAGCTCGGTCAACTCGGGGCGCTCGGGCAGTGAGCATTTTTGAAAAATCGCCAATGTTAATTTAAAGAATTATGTTCCCAAAGTCTCAAGGACAACATTTGCATTTCACTAAAACCACCGACAAGTATGTCACCTTCATGTTCCTTTTCCTGGGGTTTCTGGCCTAGCAGGGGTGTTGGACCCCATGAACCCACGGACC
>NW_021901853.1:0-581 GCF_006229205.1 Suricata suricatta
TATGTTTCATTTGGAGAGTATTCATGACTCCAAGCATCATTAATGGATTCTTTAGAACTGCTAAGCAATATATTCAGTAAAGAGAACAAGGACATTGGAGCCAAAGATTCAAATTGTGGCTCCATCACTGCTTTTGGGTATGTTTCCCAGTAGTTTGCACTTTAGTTTTTCTCATCTGTAAAATGACAAAAATTATACTACACAGTAAGTGCTTAATAAGTGCTACATACCCTGGTCCTAGAAATAGCTATGCCTTTTAGGACTATGTGTCATAAGACCAAGGAAAGACATGCATTAACAACTCACACCTCATACTTACTACGTGCTTCATTGTGGCACTGTTCTAAGTGCTTTATATGTATTATTAGCTCACTTAATTCTCACAGCCATGGGGTATGAGTTAGATTGCTCCTAGATCTCCATTTTCAAGATCAGTATACAGGGTCAGAGAGATTAGGAACTTAGCTCTAGTAACCTTGTCTAGTTCTGCATCTGAAATCACATGGTTAGTAAATAGCACAGGGGGATTAAAAGTAAGGTAAATACAAACATGCATCATTCCCGAAAGTACGTGTTCTGTC
>NW_021901854.1:0-581 GCF_006229205.1 Suricata suricatta
AAAGCTGGGTTAGAAGGAACATACCTAAACATCATAAAAGCCATATATGAAAAGCCCACAGCAAATATCATTCTCAATGAAGAAAAACTGACAGCTTTCCCACTGAGATCGGAACATGACAGGAATGTCTACTTTCACCACTATTGTTTAACATAATATTGGAAGTCCTAGCCTCAGCAATTGAATAACAAAATGAAATAAAAGGCATCCAAATTGGCAAAGTCAAACTTACACTTTTCACAGACAACATGATACTCTACACTGAAAACCCAAAAGACTCCACCAAAAGACTGCTAGAACATAAATTCAACAAAGTCGCAAAATACAAAATCAATGCACAGAAATCAGTTGCATCTATATCCCAATAATGAAGCAACAGAAAGAGAAATCAAGAAATCTATCCCATTTACAATTTCACCAAGAACCATAAAATACTTAGGAATAACCTAATCAAAGATATAAGAGATCTGTATGCTGAAAATTATAGAAAACTTGTGAAAGAAATTGAAGACACAAATAAATGGAAAAACATTCCATGCTCATAGATTAGAAGAAAAAATATTGTTCAAATGTCAATACTA
>NW_021901855.1:0-581 GCF_006229205.1 Suricata suricatta
CTTTTCTCGGGCAGGCCGGCTCTCCTCCAGGGATCCCTCTTTGACGTTGTGATACGGAGGCATTTCTGAAGAAAACCACTCTTCTTGGGGTCAAGGCCACGTTACAGTCTGTGCTCAGGAGATGCCCTTCGTTTCACTTGTTGCAGGCTTTTGTTTTAACAAAAAATTTTTTTTTAATATTCTTGAGAGAGAAGGAGGGGGGAGCAAGCAAGCGTGCGTGACAGCCGTGGAGCCCTGGGCTGACAAGGTACGAACGAACGTCAAAAACAGCAGTGGCTCCCAACGCTCCCCGCCCTTTTCACTCCTGCCCCGAGTATCCGCATCACAAGAGTCACAGAAACAGGGACCACATGTTTTCCGCCCGCTCTGCTGCCTCGGTCTAGGTCCCCTTCCTGCGGGGCTCTCCCTCCACACACCCCCTCGCATTAGTTCACGTTCTCTCTCTCCTGGGTCCCAGGAGGGGGGTAGTAAGAGGTTGCCTTTCTGGAAACGCCCTGAATCCCCCTGCCTGGTGGGATTCCAGGTTAAAGCCCCCCCCAATCCGAGAGGGTCAGGCCAGTGTTTCCTTGGCTTTCTGCCCA
>NW_021901856.1:0-1336 GCF_006229205.1 Suricata suricatta
TCAGACCACCTGCTCAGCTGTTGAGGAGTTATCTTGCCTGGCTGGCGTCAGAACGAGGTGATTTTAGGGGCAGGCTTCTGCGTAGAACATTCTCCCAGGCTCCCCTTGCCGGCCGTAAGCTGGCCAGCTGGCTCTAAAATAGAGCCGCGAGCATGGTCAGGAAGAGGAGTCCGGGGGTACAGCCCCACAGCCCGGTGGCGCTGGGCTCGCACTGGTGCCCTGGTCCCACACAAGGCCAGTCGGTGTGAAGAAAATAGGGGAAACAGCTCTCAGGCAGGTCTCCGTGGAGTTCCTGCCCACCTGTGCGGACTGTAACAACAGGAAAATTCTGCAGCGGGGCCTGGTGGGCGGGCCAAGGGGGCAAATCAAGACAGGCAGCCGGCCTTCCGCTCCTCCTTCTCAGGGACGGACACTCCTACAGAGGCCTGGGCAGCACAGGGAGCACGTGCCAATAGGCACCTGCCGTATGCCTGGCCCTGCATTAACAGCCAAGGAAAGAAATGAACAAGACACGGGCCCTACCGCCTCCTACAGCTTCCCTTATTGACTCATTCATTCATGCATTTATCTGGTTCAGCATGCATTTATTGAGCACCCACTATACGCCAAACCTTGTTCTAGGAACTGGGGAAACAAATAATCAAGACATGTCCCTACTCTCCAGAAGTTTCCCTTTTTGGGGCGCCTGGGTGGCTCAGTCAGCTGAGCATCCGACTTCGGCTCAGGTTGTGATCTCACGGTTCGTGGTTCGAGCCCCGCGTCAGGCTCTGTCCTGACAGCTAGCTCAGAGCCTGGAACCTGCTTCAGATGCTGTGTCTCCCTCTCTCTCTGACCCACCCCTACTCACCGATGTCTCTGTCTCTCAAAAATAAATAAAAAACATTAAAAATTAAAAAAAGAGAAGTTTTCCTTTTCATTCACTCATTCATTCGGCTTGACATTCATCAACAGAGTGAATGGGTGTCAAGCACTGTGCTGCGTGACAAAGACACAAATACTTAGCACAGTCACTGCCCTCAGGCTCGTCCATCCATTCATACCTTCATTCGCCTGGTACAGTGAGCACTTTAGTGAGTGCCTGCTGTGTGCCAGGGACACAGGTAAGAGAGAACGCTGCCCTTAACCAGCCAGCCGTCCCTCTGCATCACTGACGGGTTCTGCTCACCAAACAAATACTGGCATCTATCGAATGTCAGACCCTGGAAGGCAGATCAATGAGCCCCAAGCCTGGCCCCGGGGACAGAGAATGCAGCGCTCACACAGGGGTGAGTAACGGCTTGGTTCCTCCATCAGGACCGCAGGGCCCCACCCGGTGGTTCCTCAAAAGCTCCGAGAG
>NW_021901857.1:0-581 GCF_006229205.1 Suricata suricatta
TGAGTTCCAATTTGACTCCCCGAATGGCCCTTGTATTAAAGAACTCCTCTACCTCACAAGCCCTTCCCATATCATTCACCTTAAATTATGCGTTTATTATCTTGTGATTATCCTTGTGATAAGCTCTCCTACAAAGTTTGCCAGAACCCCACTCTTGTTTATATGAATTGGGCAATCTGGCCTTATATCAAAAATCCCAAAGCACTCCACCCACCCTCAGACTCTCATAAAGTCACATGCCCCAAGTAGTAACACTCTCTGCCTGCAACTGCCTTGACTTCCCCGTGGGGCCCCTCGAGGCATGCCCCGTACTTCCTCCAGAGTTTCTGAGCAAGGATCTTCTCTACTTGAACTTGTTTGTGGTCTTTTGTTCACCGAGGTTCACCATCCAACATCTAGGGTCTCTACTTAGTAAATGTTAGTTTTAAGTCACGAGAGTTCACAAGGTTAAAGATTTGTCATTTTTATCTTTTCAAAAAATCAGCCCTTAGTTTCAATGATCTTTTCTATTGTTTTTCTGGTATCTATTTAATTGATATATGCTCTGATCTTCATTTCCTTCCTTCTGCTACTTTGGGCTT
>NW_021901858.1:0-581 GCF_006229205.1 Suricata suricatta
GGCATCAAAAGCAAGGCAACAAAAATTAAAATAAACAATTGGGAGTACATTAAAAATAGAAAGCTTCTGCTCAGCAAAGGAAATACGTAACCAAGTATAAAGGCAACCTACAGAATGGGAAAAAATATCACAAGCTATATATTTTTGATAAAGGGCCCATCTCCAAAATATGTAAGGAACTTCTACAACTCAACCATTTAAAAAAAAACCCCTAATAACCCAATTTTATTGATTTTATTTTTTTATTAATAGTTTATTATCAAATTGGTTTCCATATAACACTCAGTGCTCTTCCCTACAAGTGCCCTCCTCCATTACCCCCTCCCCCTCCCCCTTCAGCCTTCTGTTCGTTTTCAGTATTCAGTAGTCTCTCAGGTTTTGCATCCCTCTCTCTTCCCAACTCTCTTTCCCCCTTCCCCTCTCCATGGCCCTCCATTAAACCAACAGGTTTCTCCTGTTAGACCTATGAATGAAAACATATGGTATCTGTCCTTCTCCGCCTGACTTATTTCACTTAGCATGATACCCTCGAGGTCCATCCACTTTGCTACAAATGGCCATATTTCATTCTTTCTCATTGC
>NW_021901859.1:0-581 GCF_006229205.1 Suricata suricatta
CAATGGACCAGATTTAACTACCTTCAGCAGTGCAATGAAAACGTTCTAGTGAAACGTTACTAGAGATATGTCCCAACACTACTCTAACCTAGTGGCCAGTCCAACACACAGCTGCATAGTCACATATTTTCATCCTTTTTTCACGTCATGAGCACAGTGCAGTAATGAAGACTACGTTGTCCGAGCAGTGATTTAAATTGGCGTTTTATTGGTTTGCAATGTGATTGTCCAAATACAGCTCCCTTCTATTATGAATAGATTCTGCAGTTGGCATAGAGATGTTACTTTCTCCTGTAATGGCCTGATAAAAATCAGGTTTCAGCATTTAAGGTTTTGTTTTAAAGTCAAGTTGAATATTTTAGCCATTAACTTTATCTGGTATGGGGCAAGCCTGGGCGGTATATGCAAGTGATAACCACTCCTTCTTCGAACATAAAATGCACAGCTTGGGCTTGGCAAGGCTTCAACAGTGGAAGACTCAATGCTTGTAAAGTTCTCCCTCACATACATAGTTACTCCGTTTATATATTTTTTCTCAGTGCAGAGAGTGCTATGGAATGTGAGAAAAATAGCAACGGTAA
>NW_021901860.1:0-581 GCF_006229205.1 Suricata suricatta
GCCCCATTTCTGTTATTTTTTTTAACTTGAGCTTTAACTTCAAGTGTTTCTGTCCTATAAACTGCCCATACATTCACTGGCAGGAAGTATCCAACAGTACATGAACAGTCACATTAAAATCTATCATGTGTCCCCTTTCAAATGTGTTTGATGTTGTTGGCAAAAAAGAAAGACAGAGACAGAGACAAACAGAGACAGAGACAGAGACCCAGAGGAGAGAGGGAAGGAGGAAGAAAGAAAAAGAATAAAGGAAAAGGGAAAGAAAAGAAAATAAAGAGAAGAGAGGAAAAAGGAAAATAAAAGGCATAATTCTTTTTCAGATTCACTTTTCCTAAATTTTGTATAAAAAACAAGTCAGTCAGGCTGCACTAAGCATCATGCCTGGTTTCCACTCTTCATGGGCACTTTCATCATATGCATTTAACTCTTTGTACTCTCTCAGCCTTTTACTGACTTTAAATTTGTTATTTTCCATAAATAGTTTTAGAGGTGCTTTGTAAATTCAGTATATTTAAATTTGTCCAAACTCCTCAAGAGTGGCTCACAAGGCCTTCGTGATTAGTTGCCTGTCTGCCTTTCTC
>NW_021901861.1:0-581 GCF_006229205.1 Suricata suricatta
CAGAGTGTGAGCAGGGGAGAGGCCAGGGAGAGACAGAGACACAGAATCTGAAGCAGGCTGCAGGCTCTGAACTGTCAGCACAGAGCCTGATGTGGGAATCAAACCCACAAGTCGTGAGATCATGACCTGAGCAGAAGTTGGATGCTTAACCTACTGAGCCACCCAGGTGCCCCTGGCATTCTTTAATAAATAAAAAAAATGCATAGGACTGTTATTTATTTTCTTGATCAATGATTTCCCTCATTATATTATTTAACTCCCTTTAATCTACTTTGTCTTTATAGCATCTACTACCTGAAATAGAAAATAGGTAGATTGTAGCTGGATGGATGAATAGATAGATAGATAGATAGATAGATAGATAGACAGACAGATAGATAATCTCCCAGGACCTAAAACAATGCTTGGCACAAGTTGACACTCAAGAACTATTTGTTAGGGGCGTCTGGGTGGCTCAGTTGGTTATGTGGCCACCTTCGGCTCAGGTCATGCTCTCACGGTTCGTGGGTTCGAGCCCCACATTGGGCTCTGTGCTGACAGCTAGCTCAGAGCCTGGAGCCTGCTTCCGATTCTGTGTCTCC
>NW_021901862.1:0-581 GCF_006229205.1 Suricata suricatta
CTATCTTTCATCCAGTATTCTGTCAATGGCCAACTGGCTGATTCCACCTGCAGAAAACCTCCTCTGTGAGCTCTACCATTTTCATTGCCATTGGCAGGCCTCCCCTTTCTACCAGACTAATTCAGTGAATTGCCAGTGCTAACCAGCCTGTAGCCTTTCTTGATCCCCCACATACATTCTGTTCCTAGGATTAGAATTCTAGAAAAGGTGTCATTTCAAGCTTTTCCCTGGCTCCCCTGCCCTCCATTCCAAGTAATATCTATGATCATTAGCCTGGTATTAGAATCTCCCCAAATTTCTTATTACCTAATCTTCCATCTTTGCCTTACATGCTAGTGGGTTGAGTTGTGCCCCGCTCAAAAGATATGTTTAAGTACTACCTTCAGGACTTATAAATCTGACCTTTTTTGGAAATAGGGTCTTTACATGTATAATCAAGTTAAGAGGAAGTTATACTTGAGACTGAGCCTTAAATCCAATGACTGGTGTCTTTATTTTTTTTTAATATAACACAATTTATTTTTTTAACATATGCAATTATTTTCCATCATTTACAATACAGTAGTTACAATGACACTCCA
>NW_021901863.1:0-581 GCF_006229205.1 Suricata suricatta
TTTGTATCGGGAAGGACGGTGCGGGCTCCGGGGCTGCCGGCTCACTAGCTGAAAAACACCAGGGTATTAATTTTGTCTATTTATAGTCATATTAATTAATATTTTACTAATATTGATGTTTGAATCTTTAATTAAAACCTGTTGTCACCAGATAATGTAAGCTTTTCTTCACACTCTGCTTAACTAGCTCAGGCCAGCCGCTGAGGGGACAGCAGGCAGCATGCGGACCTGACCTCCAGTCTCCGGGACGTGTGAGCTGGGAAGTCAGTCACACGAGGCGCCCGCAACCAGGTGCGCCAGGGGCTACGCCACAGAGGCGGGTACAGGACACGCAGACCACCTCGCTGAGGCCTCAAGGGCTGCAGACATGCCCGCAAGGAAGGAGAGCCTCTGAGGAGAATGCAAACTTCCAAACAGGGATCTAAGATGGTCCCAGCTCAGAAGACGTAGTTTCATTCAACGTAAGTGATCAAAGAGAGGGAAAACTGGATATAAACAAACTACCATGCTCACATTAATAATGTCATTTTTTAAACAGACTACGTCTTCCAATGGTAGAAAGAAAAATGCAGAAAGTTTGG
>NW_021901864.1:0-581 GCF_006229205.1 Suricata suricatta
GGCACCTGGGTGGCTCAGTCAGTTAAGTCTCCGACTTGAGCTCAGGTCATGATCTCGCAGTTGGTGGGTTCAAGCCCCATGTTGAGCTCTGTGTTCACAGCTCAGAGCCTGGAGTCTGCGTCAGATTCTGTCTTCCTCTCTCTCTGCCCCTCCCTGCTTACACTCTGTCTCTCTTTATCTCTCTCAAAAATAAACAAACATAAAAAATTAAAAAAAAAAAGAACTAGGCATTTTTGTAACTTCTGTGATTTAATGTTTTAGTCATTTAGATCAGAGCCGGGCCAATTACTGAAGAGGATTTCTTCTACTACATTTAAGCAGCACAATATTCAAAGAAACTGGAATTTCAACAATTATAGAGCAGGTATGTGCTCTTTCTCCATTTCTCCAGGCTCAAATCTATCCTCCCTGGGTGATAAGGGAATGTGTAAGAATGACTGGCCTAAGTCTAAATTAAATATGAAGACATACAACAAAACACTTAAACATTTCTTTAAAAAAATCATTGAGTGGTTTCTTTTGACACATCAGGGGTTATCTAACCTCTAGTAAGGTCAGAGCGGGATGAGAGAAGAGCAAAA
>NW_021901865.1:0-581 GCF_006229205.1 Suricata suricatta
AGCACTTTGAGACATCAGCCCGTTTGGTCCTGACCATCACGGACTTGAGGCTGAGATTATACCCATTCTGCAGATGGGGAAAGGAGGCTGGCGATGTGGGTGAGCACGCAGCCGTGGGGGTGGCAGGGCTGTGACCCCAGGGCGCTCACCTGCTCTCCGCGTCCCTCAGACGGGAGACTCTGCCCCGTGACAGTGAGTGTTCCTCACAGTAAAGGAAGAGAGCATGTGACTAGTCAGGGGGTGACGCTCTAGTGAGACACTGAGGGGGGGGTCTGTCCCACCGGGGCACCGACAGGAAGGCTGAGAGCGGTGAGTGGCTGCTGCCCGCACTGTGCCCGCCCTGCTCTGGCACGTCTCTGGCCTTGCTCGTTTCAGCTGATACAAAGGAATGTGATTTGATTTGATGTGACACCTTCACCCCGGCGTCACACGTGTGGGAACCTGTGTGGGGAGAAAAGAACTGTTGCTCCAAAACCGATCTGAGCGGGAGAAGGGAAGCAGGAAGCAGGATGCTGAGGACGGTCGTTGTAAGAGCTGTTGGTAGTTGTTTCAAAACGTCGGGGGGGATCCTGCTGCTCTGT
>NW_021901866.1:0-581 GCF_006229205.1 Suricata suricatta
CTCCCCATAGTGTCAAGTGCACATTTCTAAGTTGTTTTTATCCAGTTGAGAGTATAGTATATTCATGGATTAACTTATTTTTTTCCTCACTTAGTGTATTACCTACTTAAAGTGACTGCTATTATTTAAAAAAAAAAAAACTTCTACTGGAAAGTGCATAGCAGAGTTCCAGAAATATGATTGTTCAATTAATGTCTGCCAAATGAACTCACATGTATACAGAATTTCTAATAAGAATACAAATAATACCTATGTCATTGTGATGTATTATCTTATTTTTTAATAAGTAAAATTTTTTGGAAAATCAAAACCTTTCTGGAATATATCATTGAAAAATAGAGAAAATTTAAGTATCATAATCTAGCACAAACTTGGACAAACTATATATATATCCTGAGTTAGTGGTATATTGTTTTATACAAGAACATACATGGATGAAATAGCATTTTAGAAATCAATATTTTAAGAAAATATATACTACTATAATTAAAGTATGCTCTTTATGAGACTAAACCACATTGTAATTGAAGCCACACTAAAATAAGATGAATTTTTTTTAAAGATCACTAGGAAAATTAACT
>NW_021901867.1:0-1336 GCF_006229205.1 Suricata suricatta
CCGGTGGCGGTGCTGGTCTGGAGGAGAGGCTGGCTCTGCTGGGCCCCTCAGTCTTGCTCCACTAAGTAATCCGTGGTCAGGCACGGCGGGGCAGGGTTTGGTGTAAGCATGTTCTGCCTCCATTGGGGGCCCACTGTGCTGCTCTCTGAAGTTTCATTGTGTTGATGTTGGGAGGGGAATGTGTCACCCCAAGTTCTCCTCCAGGGACTGGGGCTTTCAACCCACATCGGTCAGGCAGTGCTCAAAGAATAGAGAAGACAGTCAACTGAGCCACAATTCTCATGCAGTTTCTCCTTAGGACTCGGTTGGGACTCAAAACCTGATATCTGAAAGGATCTGGCATGGCCTGGATCTGGATCTGCTCCCCTTTGGAGAGGAGCCTCCCCACCTTGTTACTGAAAGGCCTCTGGCCAGCACTTTCACAACCTTTTGACCTTGGAGAGGCAATAAACCCTCTTTCCAAAGTGCTCTAGGCAGAGGACTGTTCTCTGCAGTGCACCCCAGAGATCAGTACACCACACAATGCAATCCAAGGCCAGCTCCTTCTTATTCAGGAGCATGCACCATAGCTCTGCTACACCCGTTTGATAGAGCTTCCCCCTCTGATTTATTCTTAGTGTATATATATATATAAACATATATATATATAATCAGCGTCACAAAAGAAGGATACCCTTCTATTGGCAGCAACACAATAAACCTAGAGGGCTTTTTGTTTTTTAAGTTGTATTGAAACATTCCGAGTCCCCACTAGCCAACTTAGTGGTCTTCAGTTTTAGCTTGTAGTGTTAGCCTGTAAGATGATGAACCAAATCTTTCTTTGTATATGCATATATCATGCATTGTTTCCTAAAGAGAGTCAGAAGCAAACCCTCTTATCCATCCTTTCCTTGAGACACCACTACACACCTCCACGCACCACAATATTTCCTGGCATAACTGGGTCTGAAGGCAACCAAGAAGTGTTACACATAACTGTATTCCTCTTTTATAGATTAACTGCCCTAACGTTTTTTTTTTTTTGTAATCCTCAGGGCATGATCATGTGGGTGGCTAAGTCTGGTAAGCATCTGACTTCACTCAGGTATGATCTTCTGCTTTTACTTCAAGCTTATCCATGGGCATTGTGATGACAGCCTGTGCTTGGAGCCTGATTTAGATTTTGTGTCTCTCTCTCTGCCCCTCTCCCACTCACACTATGTCTCTCTCTCTCAATATAAAGAAACATTATGAAAAAAAACCTATCAGCCATGCAAAAACTTTGAAGGTTGTGTGCGGGCAAGAGTCTGCCTTCTTCCCAAATAGCTGGCCTCATTTAAAAAAGTCCACATTTTTC
>NW_021901868.1:0-581 GCF_006229205.1 Suricata suricatta
TACAACACCTTTCCCCCACCTGCTGACGCTCAGTCCCACTGGCTTTTCCCATCAAGACACGTTCTCGGTCCTAAAACCGAATCCCACGACCCAACCTCCCCTTTATCCACAGCCCCCGAATCTGACCTGTATCTTACAAGCACCAATTCCCGAGGGTCCCTTCCACTTCCTCTCTCATCTGCCCCTTCTTTCCGTTTCTCTGCCTGCTCCTCGCCAGCACATCCTTCGTCCTTTGCAGAGACTCCAAAGTCCACTGCCTCGTCTCTGGCTCAGCCCTCCCCCATCTATGCTGCGTACCGCAGATGTCATTCTCCCCCAAACGAGTGCCCCTCTTCCCTTCTGAACATGTGAAGAACCGAGACGGTGAGTAGAGATGGACGCATCTTTATTCCCGATGGAGGATACAGCTCTGATTGTGTGCCCAGTGGCCTTCCGGACGGACAGGTGTCAGTGTGGGCTGACCACACTGTGGGGAGTAAGCAGTGCGGTGCCTAAGGCCCTACAATTAGCGGACGACAGAGATGCCACCGGGGTCCTGCTCTGATGGACGCCACACTGGGTGCCTTCTGCGATGCTGTCCC
>NW_021901869.1:0-581 GCF_006229205.1 Suricata suricatta
CCTACAAGTCCGGCCTCTCAAACAACTTGCACAATCCCAACTCATGCTTTCTTTCGTACGATTGGAAGAGAAGAACTCAAAATGACCTGAAGACACAATGGAAGAAGGCTTTTTCCTGATTCATTCTCTCAAAGAGAACCTTTCAGGAGAGGGCTACACCTATAGGAACTATGTCAAGAACAAGAACTAAACTTTTAAAAATTTATTTTGGAGGTGTTAAGACTGAGCTTGCGCCAACTAGTACAGATAATATGCCAGGAACTTCCTTGATGCAAATAAGTGGTATAACTCTTTGGGGAAACCGGTCCCCCATCTGGCCACTTTCTTCTTGGGTACACTTGGGCCTAATGGTTTGAGAGGCACCAGAAGGACAGGAAATCCACTGCATTAAATCCCAAACAATTAAGCAGAGACCCCACTTTCTACTTTGTTCTCACCAGACCCATTTCCCAGGAACTGGGCCCTGTTTCTACTCTGCCTTGCATTATTTCTGACCATAATTATGAAATAACCAAGATCAGCATATTATATGACCCAACCTTTTCTCTTGCCAAATGCAAAGCTATAGCATAACCAGATCT
>NW_021901870.1:0-581 GCF_006229205.1 Suricata suricatta
AATGTCTCTCCCAATGAACTATAATCTTGGAGAAAGGAGACACGGAGATTGCTCATTATTTTGTCCCAGAGAGAAGCACAACATTTTGCACAAAGATGATTTGTGGGTATTTGTCAAATGAAGGGAGGAAGAAGAAATGTAGTCATGAGAGGCCTTTCTGGTATCGACAGCTTATATGTATCGGGCAGCGGGTAGGCAGGGTGCAGATATATCTGGCTTAAAGTGAGAGAGATGTGGAGTTATCAGTAGAGAATATGTGCCACTTATTTATAAGGCAATAAACATTGTACCTCGCCGATAGATTTCTTTGATTTTACAAAGCTGAGTTATTGTTAACAATTTTTTTTATTGTGATTGTTGCTGTTTTGGTAACTTATATCTCCCCATTAACTTTCAATTCACTATTTGAGATATATTTCCATTATAGAATTTTTTTAAATGTTTGTTTATTTTTGAGAGAGAGAGAGATACAGAGAGTGGGCAGGGGAGGGGCAGAGAGACAGGGAGACACAGAATCAAAAGCAGGCTCCAGGCTTTGAGCTGTCAGCACGGAGCCCGATGTGCAACTCAAACTCACAAAC
>NW_021901871.1:0-581 GCF_006229205.1 Suricata suricatta
ATTCAGCCTCCCCTTCACCAGCATTCATTGAGCACTTGCTGTGTCCCTGGCATCAGGGGAGGCTCCGGGTTTTCCTCCATTTTTTTGCAGAGTCAGATTCTGAAAAGGGATGGGTCACTGGAAATGTGTCAACATGGACTTCCTCATAAATAATTTTACAAAGCAGGAAATATAATCCTCATGATTGGAAAAAGTAGCCAGCCATGTCTGCCTTGTTTTGTCTTTTTTTTTTTTTGCCAGATAGTATTAAAAGCAACAGTAAATAAATAATTTATTTAAAAGTGAGTCTGTTAAGAAGTTCAGTAATGAAATAAATGACACAAGTCACCGTCTCCGTCCCGTCAAGCCACTTACAGTGCTAACCCAGGAGCATGGCTCCCCCGTTCTGCATCTTCTCTGCTACATGGATTCTTGGCAATAGGCTTTTTCCCTCACAAGGAAATTCCACAGCCCCCTGGCCTTACTGAGGTATGACTGGTGTGTAACACCGTGTAAGTTTAAGGTAATGACATCTAGCACTTCCTTCAGTCTTGGTGACTCTGCCACGTCTCAGGCTTCTCAATGCCGGTGACCCATTGTCT
>NW_021901872.1:0-581 GCF_006229205.1 Suricata suricatta
TGCTGACAGCTCAGAGCCTGGAGCCTGCTTCAGATTCTGTGTCTCCCTTTCTCTCTGCCCCTCCCCCGCTCGCTCTCTGCTCTATCTCTCAAAATAAAATAGACATTAAAAAAACATTAAAAAAAGAAGAAGAAGAAGAAGAAAAGCAACAGAGGGAGGGCCTGGGTGGCTCAGTCAGTTAAGTGTCCTACTTTAGCTCAGGTCATGATCTTAAGATTCATCAGTTCGAGCCCCGCATTGGGCTCTGTGCTGAGAGCTCATAGCCTGGAGCCTGCTTCTGATTCTGTGTCTCCCTCTCTCTCTGCCCCTCCTCCACTCACACTCTGTCTCTCTCACTGTCTCTCTCAAAAACAAATAAACTTAAAAAAATAAAAGCAACAGCTATGAACAAAATATGAAAAAATAGAATCTTTTCAAAATAATATGTATCATACACTTATAAAATGCAAGATATAACACATGAACAAAATGTTTATAAATATGCATATATGAGTATAAAAACATGTGCATATATTTATGTGTTTATGCATAAATTTAATCCTCTGTAATCAAGAGATACAAATTAAAATAAAATACAAATT
>NW_021901873.1:0-581 GCF_006229205.1 Suricata suricatta
TCTGATGGCTTTTTTAAAGAGCAACAGTGCAGGCCAGTTCTAATGTCTCCCTCCCACACATCTCCTCGCACAGTAGTTTCAGTAGATGGTCTGCAGGTTTGTGGCGTGTGGACGGCTTTCTTCCTCCAGGGCCCATTTCAGATGTGTGCTATCGTGGAGTCATTTTAAGTCAGTTCAGGGAACGCGGGAAAGCCTGTCCTAAAGCTTACAAATTTCCTAGACCTTTCTTCTATACAGATATCCTTAAAATAGACCTTTTTCCTAAAAATAAAACATTTCGTTTTCAGTCAAAAACGCAGAACAGATTGGATTTTAGTACAAAAACAATGTGCTTAGAAACTCTTGGTAGAACTAAAACGTGTTTTTAAAAAAATCTTGTGGTTTCTACTGCCACGATATAAAAATACTAGCAGTTCACAGATGGATTAAATTTCTGAAGCCCTGACCTTCGACAAATGTCAGTGTTATTCCTTCAGCGTAGACAGAAGAGATCCCTTAGCCTGCTTGATGAAGTGCACAGCGTATTTATGAGGTCACGTAAGGTAAAATTTTGTCAGGGAGTCAGGTTATATTTCCATGAC
>NW_021901874.1:0-581 GCF_006229205.1 Suricata suricatta
CCTGTCTTCCTCTCTCTCTCCTCCTCTCTGTCCCAGAGCTCACTTGTTCTAGCTCGCTTGCTCTCTCTCTCAAAAAAAAAAAAAAAAAAGGCATCTCCAGGGCCCAAAGGCTAACTCCAGCTGTCACAGTTGGGGAAGGAAAAGGGGACACCCAGAGGGAGGGACTCTGGGGAAGGAAAGGGGGGACAGCCAGAGGGAGGGACTCCAGGGAAGGAAGAGGGGACAGCCAGAGGGAGGGACTCTGGGAAAGAAAAGGGGGGAACACCCAGAGGAAGAGACTCCAGGAGGAGTCACCCCCTGGCTGCTTTGATGGCTGCCCTCAGCTTGGAGGCGGGGCTGGAGAGAGCAAGGCTGGGAAAGAACAGGCAGGACCCTGCCATCGCAAATCCCCACAAATGGGTAGGGGCTAAAGAAGTAGAACCTTGCAGACGAAACAGTCAGGATTAATCTGCTTCAGGGAACTGGGATTTCTTTATAAATATTGTTGCTCTTTGTTCTATTTTAAAGGCAGTATAATCCGTCTCTTAATTAAAGACGGCATGCAACGTCTAACACAAATACTAGAACCGCTCTCCAAAAAT
>NW_021901875.1:0-581 GCF_006229205.1 Suricata suricatta
CATCTTGGGATCTAAATGGAACAACTCGATTCTTCCTTGAAAGTTTTTTTCTGTCAAGTTTTTATTGAGTTAACATATATAATAAAATTGGCTTCAGGTGTAGAATTTAGTGATTCATCCTTTACATACAACACCCAGTGCTCATCCCAACAAGTGCCCTCTTTAATGCCCATCACCCATCTAGCCCATTCCCTTCCATCTACCCTCAGTTTGTTCAGGATCTTTGAGTCTCTTATAGTTTGTTTCTCTCTCTCTTTTTTCCCCCTCCCATATGTTCATCTGATTTGTTTTTTAAAGTCCATATATGAGCGAAATCATATGGTATTTGTCTTTCTCTGACTCATTTTGCTTAGTGTAATATACTCTAGCTGCATCTGCATTGTTGCAAATGGCAAGATTTCATTCTTTTTCACGGTTGAATAATATTCCATTGTGTGTGTGTGTGTGTGTGTGCGTATATATGTACATATATATATAATCCCACATCTTCTTTATCCATTCATCAGTGGGTGGACATTTGGCCTCTTTCAATAGTTTGCCTATTGTTGATAATGATGCTATAAATGTTGGGGTGCATATCC
>NW_021901876.1:0-581 GCF_006229205.1 Suricata suricatta
CGAACCCACGAGCCGTGAGATCACGACCTGAGCCGAAGTCGGAGGCTTCCGTGACTGAGCCCCCAGGCGCCCCTCTTTATGTGTGTATATCCATAGAGATATACCTTTACTCTGCACACCTGCATGTGTGTGTACATAATACATATGTGTGTATGTATGTTCGTGTGTGTGTGTAGATAGATACATACATATATGTCGGTACCTGTGTGTATATACACCTAAGTATGTATGTAGGTATGTATACGTCTCTACAAATACATTTTATTCTTTCGGAAGTCTGTTTCCTTTTTTCTTCCAGAAGACCCTGCCTCTATCTCCTTCATGACTCTAGCATCTTTTTATATTTCAAACCCTTTAAAAGTAGGGTTTTTTCTTCCTCCATCAGATTTCTGCCCTATGTACTGAGTGGTTTTAGGGGGACGCATCTGCTCTGTGCAGGACCCGTGGACTCTAACTCGGTGGGAAATTTTTCACCGCGGGGATGACCAAAGCAGGCAGAGACGGTGTCGACATGGTGAACTAGTTCAAATGAGCAAGTTTCCATTTGTCTGTAGAAACAGACCAACCGCAGGGACCTCTGT
>NW_021901877.1:0-581 GCF_006229205.1 Suricata suricatta
TTCATTATCTTTACTACTTCTTCCATGTTATAGGCATTATTATTATTTACATTTCTGTTTATGAGGAAAGTAAGGTGCGAAAAGGTCAGGTAACTTTTTCAAGGTCATGATATATGACAGGTTTGTACAGTTCCTTAGCTAGCATTGACTCAGTTCTCAACCATCATGCTATCCTACCTCTCAGGATATATTTAAAAAAATTTTTTTAAGGTTTATTCATTTTTTGAGAGAGAGAGAGACAGACAGAATGTGAGGGGGAGGAGCAGAGAGAGAGGGAGACAGAGAACCAGAAGCAGGCCTCAGGCTCTGAGCTGACTGCCAGGACAGAGCCCAATGTGGGGCTCGAACCCATGAACCATGAGATAATGACCTGAGCCAAATTCGTACACTTAACTGACTGAGCCACCCAGGCGCTGCATTTCAGGATGTATTTTGATAGAATAACTCAGTTATTTGTGGCCTTATATATGTTGCTGAATTTTTCTCCTTCAAGCCATACGTGAGTTGCCTACAGTGATTATCATGCTATGTTCATAATTTATTTCCATTTCTGGAGCCAGTCTGCAGAAACTTAATATATA
>NW_021901878.1:0-2825 GCF_006229205.1 Suricata suricatta
TTTTTAGGCAAGGAAAGGACTGTGCCTGTCTTAGGTTGGGGGCCTTCCAATCCTCCTTACCAGTCATGGGCACACCCAGAAGCCTATGTCTGAGTAGCCTGTCTTAGGTGGATAGGATGGTAAGGCCTCTCTTACCCATCATTGGCTAAGCAGCCTGGCACCTCTTGCCGTAAGATAGCTCTTCATCGGCCTCTTGGTCGGCCATATCAAGCTTGTGATAATGGACCTGGATAGGTTGCATCCTGATAGCATCTATTTGCTGCCTTAGAAATGCCATAACCTTATTGAAGAGAACAGGACCCAAGGACACCAAGATCAATAAACCCACAATAGGTCCCAAAAGCGGGAGGAGATAGGGTAGAAGTCCATGAATTCCACTGAGGAAAGGACTGTCAGTGAGTTCCTTCCTCCTCTTCTCTAGGTCTTCCTGAAGCTTTTTGATCTTATTTCTGACGATGCCAGACTTGTTCACATAGAAGCAGCATCGTTCCTGATACCTGAATCCAACCATCCAGAGTAGGTGCCACCATTTCCCAAACATGGTCCCTAAAAGAAAAGACAAGGATACTTCTCAGGGAGATTTTTTTTTCTCCCTGGAATGCTGAGTGCTATGATCAATTTGCTTTACTAGTCTCTCTGGCAACCATCGGGCTGCATCTGCTTGTCGTGAGCAGATGCACACTGCTTCTCGTCCCCAGATCAAGACTGGGTCCGGACCATGCCACTTATTATCCAAGGGGTCCCTCCAAAGCATGGTAGCAAAAGTTCTTTGTGTGTCATTATACCAGAGACCTTCAGCAGCTGAGCGTCCTTCTTTTCCAAAGTTAAAAAATTTAAAATGAAGAGTGAATGGTGTAGAAGATTTCTGGGAGATCCCTTGATGGGGTACCATTCCCCCTTTTTTATTTTTTCAAGGGTATTTTTTAAGGATAGATGTGCCTGTTCTACTATACCTTGTCCTTGTGGGTTATAGGGGATCCCGGTGATGTGTTTAGTGTGTAACTGTTGACAGAATTTAGAGAACACGGTCCCAGTATATCCGGGTCTATTGTCAGTTTTATTTGTTTTTGGATCCCTAACACTGGTATAGCAGAAAGCATGTGCGCTACAACGTGCTTTCCTGCTTCTCCAGTTTGTAAGGTAGCATATAGGAAGCCGCTGTAGGTATCAATATTCACATGGACATACTTTAGATTTCCAAACTCTAAAATGTGTGTTACATCCATTTGCCAGATGGCATTGGGCACTAGTCCTCAAGGATTTGCTCCCAAATGAGGAACAGGTAAATGCACAACACAAGAAGGGCACTGACTTACTATCTGTCGTGCCTGTTCACGGGAAATCTTGACCATAATTCTTAAGGTGCAGGCACTGAGATGATGGGTAGCGTGAGCTCTTGAGGCTGCTTCTGTTCCTGAGCCCTGGGCAAGTATGATATTCTAGATTCCTCTTGTGGCTGAATCAGCCTTTTGATTGCCCAAAGACAGAGGACCTGGAAGAACAGTGTGGGCCCTTAAATGACCAATGAAGAAAGGATTTTGTCTTTTATGAATTAAAGACTGAAGTTGTGTAAAGAGACGAGCGGCCCCAGAACTCTGTTTAATCTGGGCTGCCGTCTCTAGCAAGGGTACAGAATTAGCTATATAAGCACTATCTGTGTATAAATTAAAAGGTTTATCATGAAAAGCAGAGAAGACCGCAATAACTGCATGTAGCTCCGCAAGTTGAGCAGAAGTGGACGGGGTGGGAAAACTTATGATTTGGTCTTTAAAGGTATAAGCCGCAGTGCCAGTAGAGGCGCCGTCGGTAAAGACTCCTAAGGCCTGTGAGAGTGGCTGTCGAGAGGTTTTTGTTGGGAATATGAATTCATGAGCATTAAAGAAATGTAGGAGTTTGTTAGGTGGGTAATGATTGTCTAACCTACCTAAAAAGGAAGCACACGCAATAGGCCAGCAATCAGTAGTCTGAAAAAGCCAGTCAAGCTGTCCTTTTGAATAGGGTTGTATGATGGAATCAGGCTCCTTGCCAAAGTACCTCACATCTTGTTCTCTCCCTAGAATACTAAGGTCAGCCACGGCCAGATAGTAAGGATAGATAACCTTCGCAGGCGAGGAGGGGAGATGCACCCACATGATGGGATTATTTTGCCAGAAAACTGCTATAGGAGTAAGAGAGGTTTTGCAAATAATAAACATCAGGGGTTGATCATAGTTGATGGCGGTAACAAATTGAGAGTAGATGGCTTCCTCCACAAACTTTAGTGCTTGGCGGCCCTCACTAGTGAGAGATCTAGAAGATTTGAGATCTGGGTCTCCCTGGAGAATATCAAATAAGGACTTTAGTTGTCCAGTAGTGAGTTTAAGATACAGCTTGATCCAATTTATGTCTCCTAGCAACTTTTGGAAATCATTGAGTGTCTGTAGAGTATCTAACCTGAGCTCCAGTTTTTGAGTAGTTATATGGGCCTCTGAAAACTGAACACCCAGATAAGTGTAAGGGTCTTGTAACTGCACCTTTTCAGGGGCTATTTGCAGCCCGTGAGCCTGCAGGGATGATTGTAAGTCATCAAAGCATTTCAGCACCCGTTGGCCACCTCTCCCTGCCAGAAGAATGTCATCCATATAATGTATAATGTACAATTCTCTCCAAACATCACGTACCTTTTGTATGGCCAGTGCCACAAACTTTTGACATAAGGTAGGGCTATCAGCCATACCCTGAGGTGGAACCTTCCATTGATATCTTTTCATGGGCTCTCTAAAATTAGCAGAGGGCACACTGAAAGCGAATCGCTCTCGGTCGCCGGGGTGGAGGGGGATGGTAAA
>NW_021901879.1:0-1336 GCF_006229205.1 Suricata suricatta
TTATTGTGTGTCAGACCTCCAGGATCCACAGGCCTCAGGGGAGTCCTGAGCAGTCCAGAGGCTGTCAATCCAAAAGCTGTCATGAGTACTCTGACTTCTCCCACTCAGTCCTACCTACTCATTTATAACAAAGCCCAAAGCCTGAAACATGCCAAAAACACTGTCAAAATAAAATTAAAGAAAAAAAAAAAGAGAGATGTCAGGCCAAAACCAAATGCAACAGGACAAAGAGAAACATCTCCCCCAAGTGGGAATTGCAGGAAATGCCTCCCAAGAGAAAGTTCTCTGAATGAGAACTTGAAAGTGGAGGCGGACAAGAGTCCGGATCTGGACCAGGGCTGCAAACGCAGGGCCTCCTGGGGCCGGCAGGGGACAGACATGGGGAGGCTCGCTGGCTGGAGACCGGGGCAGTCTCCACTCAGCTGCAACTCTGGGCTCTGCAGGACGTGGGGTCTTGACTCTCTGAGGGAAAATATCCCCACCAGGGGACACAGCAAATATACCATTAAATTTCAAACTACAGCTGCCATCTGGTCGCTCTGGGCTCCTCGTGGCTGAAGATGAGCAGGCAAAGAAAGCAGCAGGAAGAACGACCTCCATCAGTGGGAGGAGACAGGGCTGCTTTCCCACAAAGGGGTCAGAAAGATGCTTCACACTGGGGTGGTTCCACCTGGGGTTCTCTTGCCTGCTTCTGGTGGTGCTTTCTTAGCCAGGCTGCTCTACTGAAGTACCACAGAGTGGGTGGCTGACAAGCAACAGAAATTTATTTCTCAGGGTTCCGGAACTTGGAAGTCCAAGATAAGGGTGCCAGTGAGATCAGGCTCTGGGTGAGGGGCCTCTTCCATGTTGCAAACTGCCAACTCCTCCTTGTGTCCTCACTTGGCGGAAAGAGGGAGCTCTCTGGGGTCCCTTTTAGAAGGGCACTATTCCCATCAAGAAGGCTGCACTTTGATGACCTAATCAACTCCCAAAGACCCGCCCACCTCCAAATACTATCACTTGAGTGGGGGGGTGGTTAGGATTTCAACCAATGAATTGGAGTGGGGAGAGGGGACACAAACCTTCAGCCCATTGCACTTGGGCATGGTCAAGTGCATCGGCCACAGCCTGAGTAGTACACGGAGACCAGGTGCTCACGATTCTTAAGGATGAACAGCTTGGTCAGCCTCAGGTAAACCACTGAGGTACACAGGCAATACAGCCAAGGGCAAGGAGATCTGGAATGAATAACATAAAACAGAAACAAAGAGCTGAGTTTCCTCCTCATGAGGTTTTTGGGGTGATGGGGGGGTTTGTGGGGTTCAGAGCCAATGGCCAAGAAAGAATTCTTAAAGAT
>NW_021901880.1:0-581 GCF_006229205.1 Suricata suricatta
AGGGTGCACAGGTTGAGAGTTTTGGAGGCTCGTAGAAAAGGAGGAAGAGAAATTATGGAGTTGTCAGTTGGGGAAGAACTGTGGGCAAACAGAAATCCCTTAAAGAAAATCTGAGGCACCTGGGTGGCTCAGTTGGTTAAGCATCAGACTCTTGGGTTTCAGCTCAGGTCATGATCTTATGGCTTCATGAGTTCGAGCCCCACATCCTGCTCTGCACGGCTGCTTGGGATTCTCCTTCTCTCTCTCTCTCTGCTTCTCCTCCACCCATGCTATCTCTGTCTCTTAAGTAAATAAATTTAAAAAATAAATAAATAAAGGGAAATCTTATGGAGTTTCTCAGATGTGGTAAAAGATATGAATCCTCTTCCAAAGTCCTCTCATGAGTCTTCAGAAAAAATGAAGGTTGCGTTATTCCGTGTGTCACAGTGTTATATAGGCCCTGGGGCGGACTTACTAGAGTTCATGTGCCAGCAGCACCGCTTACCAGCTGTGTTCCCCTGTAGTTGCTTGTTGCCTCGTCTATTTCACAGGAATAATAACTATCTACCTCATAGGGTTGTCGTGAGGATTAAATGGAGTAG
>NW_021901881.1:0-581 GCF_006229205.1 Suricata suricatta
GGCACCTGGGTGGCTCAGTCAGTTAAGTCTCCGACTTGAGCTCAGGTCATGATCTCGCAGTTGGTGGGTTCAAGCCCCATGTTGAGCTCTGTGTTCACAGCTCAGAGCCTGGAGTCTGCGTCAGATTCTGTCTTCCTCTCTCTCTGCCCCTCCCTGCTTACACTCTGTCTCTCTTTATCTCTCTCAAAAATAAACAAACGTAAAAAATTAAAAAAAAAAAGAACTAGGCATTTTTGTAACTTCTGTGATTTAATGTTTTAGTCATTTAGATCAGAGCCGGGCCAATTACTGAAGAGGATTTCTTCTACTACATTTAAGCAGCACAATATTCAAAGAAACTGGAATTTCAACAATTATAGAGCAGGTATGTGCTCTTTCTCCATTTCTCCAGGCTCAAATCTATCCTCCCTGGGTGATAAGGGAATGTGTAAGAATGACTGGCCTAAGTCTAAATTAAATATGAAGACATACAACAAAACACTTAAACATTTCTTAAAAAAAATCATTGAGTGGTTTCTTTTGACACATCAGGGGTTATCTAACCTCTAGTAAGGTCAGAGCGGGATGAGAGAAGAGCAAAA
>NW_021901882.1:0-581 GCF_006229205.1 Suricata suricatta
GGCCATTCACCTAACCATGCACATGGTCACTTTATCTAATGCTTCTCTCTCTTCCTATGCAATCAGACCCCAGCAGGGCCAGGAATGGACATTATGAGGGTTTACTGCAGGGTGCCTTTAAAAAATTTTTTTAGACATGATTCAGAGCTGTGAAAGATTTTCTCCTAAAAAAAAAAAATCATTTTAAGCTAATGACTGTTCCAGCTCTTGTGCATCAAATGTCATTTACAGGGTCAGTGAGTGGAATAAAAAGGAAAATGACAGGCTTTGAGGAGACACATGGTTGGCATTTAACTACCCAAAAGCACAGAAATGGAGGCATTTTTTCAAGAGGCCCAGACTGTGAGGCGAGGGAAGGGAGAGAAAATGTGTCATGATATAGAAGAAAAAAGATTAAGGGGTTAGGAGAGGTGTGGTGCCATGAAAAAAAGCGGAAGAAACAGAGAGAAAGAGAAAAGAGGATTTCTTCACTGCTTTGGTAGACGTTGGGTTTGGAAATGGAGATTTGACTGGCATATAATCTCCCCTCCTTCCTAGAAACTAATTAGAATGACCAAAGAGAAGAATACTAATAAAAAAAA
>NW_021901883.1:0-581 GCF_006229205.1 Suricata suricatta
TAGTATTGACATTTGAACAATATTTTTTCTTCTAATCTATGAGCATGGAATGTTTTTCCATTTATTTGTGTCTTCAATTTCTTTCATAAGTTTTCTATAATTTTCAGCATACAGATCTCTTATATCTTTGATTAGGTTATTCCTAAGTATTTTATGGTTCTTGGTGAAATTGTAAATGGGATAGATTTCTTGATTTCTCTTTCTGTTGCTTCATTATTGGGATATAGATGCAACTGATTTCTGTGCATTGATTTTGTATTTTGCGACTTTGTTGAATTTATGTTCTAGCAGTCTTTCGGTGGAGTCTTTTGGGTTTTCAGTGTAGAGTATCATGTTATCTGTGAAAAGTGTAAGTTTGACTTTGCCAATTTGGATGCCTTTTATTTCATTTTGTTATCTAGTTGCTGAGGCTAGGACTTCCAATATTATGTTAAACAATAGTGGTGAAAGTAGACATTCCTGTCATGTTCCGATCTCAGTGGGAAAGCTGTCAGTTTTTCTTCATTGAGAATGATATTTGCTGTGGGCTTTTCATATATGGCTTTTATGATGTTTAGGTATGTTCCTTCTAACCCAGCTTT
>NW_021901884.1:0-581 GCF_006229205.1 Suricata suricatta
GAACAGAGATTATGGTGGACAGAATAACAGCTCCCCAGAGTGCTTCTGTCCTTGTCCCCAGAGCCTGTTACCTTATGAGGCAGAAGAGATTTTTTTCGGGTGTGATTAAGTTATTGATTTTGAGATGAGATCATCCTGGTTGATTCGATGTAATCACAAAATTCTTATAAAGGTAGGCGGGAGACAGAGTCAGAGATGTAATGATGGGAGCAAACAAAAGAGAGAGGTAGAGAGACTTGAAGATATCTGGATACTTTGCTGCTGGGTTTGAAGATGGGAGATGGGGCCAGGAGCCAAAGAACCCAGGTAGTCTGTAGCTGCTGGAAAGGGCAAGGAAAGGATGCTTCCCTAGAGCCTTCAAAAGGAAGGTAGCCTTTCTGACATATTGAATTTAAGATTTCTGACCTCCAGAATGGTAAGATAGCAAATTTGTGTTGTTTGGGGCCACTCAGTTTGTGGTAATTTGGTGTAGCAGCCAATATAGATGTAATGAGAGTAGAACTTCTTTCCAGATAAATCTGGACACATTTTCATAGAAGGATTGGTTTGGGTAGAAAGGTGATACACTTGTTTGCAAACAT
>NW_021901885.1:0-581 GCF_006229205.1 Suricata suricatta
GCTTCACTCCATGCAGAAACACTTTCAGGTAATGAAGTAAGGCCACTATGTAGTATGAAAAGGAGATCAGTGTTGCTTAAAAATAGATGAGACCTCATTACAAGTCATGAAGTGCTGTATAAATTTAAGCATCTATTGAAATGAGGAAAGAAATCTGTTGATTTGGATTTTAAAACAATGTGCTGAACATCTACTTCTATACTGTCAGCAATGGGAGGCAAAAAAAAATTTTTAAGTAACATAACAGAGATTCTAACTTTATAAAACTCATAATCTTATTATGGAGAAATAGGTATATCCATAAAATGGTAACAATACTGGGCATTTTATGATTAAAGGTGGAATTACTCAGAATAGGAATTTACAGGATTATGGACTGGCAGAAATGGGACTTGAACGGGAATTATGCTATCACTCTGTTCCCTACCTCATGGAGAAAATCTGATTTGCAGCAAGATAATATGGGACCAACAACCAGAAAAAAAGCAGGCAGGAAAGATGGCAACAAAGAGAGAACCCTAACAGCAATTAAAGTCCCCAGAGCTGCTTTTGTCCCCACCCAATTTTTTTCCCATTACTTG
>NW_021901886.1:0-581 GCF_006229205.1 Suricata suricatta
ACCAGGAAGCAGGACGTGGCCAGAGGTGCAATGGCCCCGGGTGACAGGCTCAGGTCAGGTGGGACTGCAAGCTTGGGCGTCTGCCTTTCTTCCCGAAAGCCTTTGGCTACAGCCTTTCCTGGGGGACCTCAGCTCCTGTCCATCCCCAGCCGGGCCCTGACAGACTAGGGGTGGGCTCCAGCTAGCCAGAGAGGGTCTGTCTAGCCCCAAGCCCTTGGCCTCTGGCCTCCACGCCACTGCCTTGTGCTCATATCCAAGAGGTGTTAAGGCGCCACCACCAAGGTGACCCAGAAGGGCGCCATCTTTGTCAGGTTAGCTGCCACATGGGCCAAAAGCACGGAGTCATGGAGCAGGGGGAGTTTCTGTGATCGTGGGGGTGGGAGATGCTGAGCCACGCTCACTGCGCAGTGCGCCCCCGTGTGCCTCCTCCCTGGCTCCACTCTGCGAGCTACTTTCTGTGGGTAGAATCACAAGGATTCTCTAGAGCTTGGTGTTGCCCCAGATGGAGGCTCTTATCGGCGACCTTGGGGAACCTGGTTTTTCTCTCTTCCCGGTGAGTACGTCTATGTTTGGACGCATAC
>NW_021901887.1:0-581 GCF_006229205.1 Suricata suricatta
AAGCTTGAAATTATGATTTAATCAAAATCAAGAGTTGGATGCTCAGCTGACGAGCCACCCAGGCACCCCTGGATTTCAGAATATCTTATATGCAAAATATAAGCATAATGAGTTCCTTTCCAACCTGTGTGAAGACCTCCAAAACATTATGGAACCTTTGTTAATTATTTTCCTAAATATGAACCATAATCTCTGAATCCTTCTCAACTGAACTTCTACCTTAAAAAAGTGCTTAAAACCAATTGCTTACATAACATTATTCAAAATACAATAAAGATACAAATACTAGTTAGCATAAAAGCCTATTTAATCTGGCAAATTTAAAATACCAGATTTCTGTAATATTAATAATTCACATTGCTTAAATATCTTGTACATGCTTCTCTTTATCTCTACTCAATATGGATAGTTCAAATTGCAAACAAGTTATAAACATAATGAAAAATAATACATTGCCTGGTGTTCTGGTAAGGGAGAACAGTTTTATATGGGCTCAATAAAGTTACTTGAAAGGTGCATATTATTTTGAACTTATTATCATTATTAATATGTTCTATTTATATACATTATAATGTAAAGAA
>NW_021901888.1:0-581 GCF_006229205.1 Suricata suricatta
CCATGCTTGCCGCCCTTCCCTCCGGGCTCTGGCTGCCCCCATCCCAGCCAACGCCTTTCCAGAACCACCCTATTTTCACGCGCCGCTCTCGCATCTCCATACCCCAACCTTCCTGCATGAAGAGCACCAGCCCCGGGGGAGGAGGGGGCTCAGCCGTCTTCTGTCTGGAGACTTGAAGGGAGCGCCCAAGATGGACCAGGCAGGGCGCTGGGCAAGTGAATCCGGGGGCAGGGCTCTGGCCCTTGCCTTCATCTGGGGTCAGACCCCATGGGTTGGAGTCCCAGCCTCACAGACTGGCCTTGGGCTTGAGAAAGACAGTTACTCCCGCTGCGGGGTCCTCTGTTTCGTCCTCTCCGTGGAGAGAAAGCTGGCTTCCCTTCGGATTTATTCTTCGATAAACCCCAGGGCTCCCCAGCCAGCTGGGGGGGAGGGGGCCGCAAGGGAAAAGCCCAGGGAAGTGAGGCCACTGGTGTGGGCGTGGCTTAAGGAGACCAGGGCTAGGAGGAGCAGAGTGGCCTGCGACTTCAGCTGGGCTCCTACAGGTTCAGGGATGGGGTGGAGGTAGGGGAGCCCAGGCAGAG
>NW_021901889.1:0-581 GCF_006229205.1 Suricata suricatta
GTGAGATCATGACCTGAGCCAAAGTCAACACTCAACCGACTGAGCCACCCAGGCGCCCCAAATCCAGCCATTTTTTAAAAAAATTTAATTATACAGGGGCACCTGGGTGGCTCAGTTGGTTAAGCAACCGACTCTTGACTTCAGCTCAGATCATGATCTCACTGTTCGTGGGTTTGAGCCCCATATCGGCCTCTGTGCTGACAGCTCAGAGTCTGCTTAAGATTTTCTCTCTCCCTCTCTCTCTCTCCGCCCCTCCTCTGCTCATACTCTCTCTCATAATAAACATTTAAAAATGTCATTATATAAACTTATGATGAAGTAAAGTGTGTTAAAAACAAGGTAATAAAAAGTCAAAACTCCCCCACTTACTCTTCTGCTACATTTTTATAAGTAGCTACACCCTTGAGACTATTCGTCTTTCTTGTGTCTGGACGGTGGAAATATTAAATAACGGTGAGCGCCACACCGTTCGTTGCCCCTCCGCGCTGCGTGACGTCATGCCCTCAGTTTTAAACTGACTGCAACGGGAGGATTTGCACCACGGAAGCTGGCCAACTCTACAAGCCAGAGCTGGATTCACA
>NW_021901890.1:0-1336 GCF_006229205.1 Suricata suricatta
GAACCGTGAGATCATTACCTGAGCCATAGCTGGACCCCAAACCGACTGAGCCACCCAGGCACCCCTCCTTTAACCCATATTAAAGAATTGAATTGTAAAGTATTATCAAAACATCCATAACCACATAGCTTACTGAACATTTGTAAATCTAGTACACATAAAACAATCACTTAATATAGGTAAAAAAAAAAAAAGAATGTTAGTAGCAGTGCAGAAGCCCCTTGTATGTCACCTTATTTGTTTGTTTAATTTTTATTCTGGTATAGTTAACATACAATGTTATATTAGTTTCAGGTGTACAATACAGTCATTCAACAATTCCTTTCACATCCAATGCTCTTTCACTCCACACATGAAAGGAAAAAGTTGCTAATATTTCTCAATCTTTACATCTTTGATATCTGAGAGAAGGACTGCTTCAGCTCATTGGGCCGTTCTCTGAAAATCCAGGGGAAGGAACTGGCCCATGCATGTAGAATCCAAAGAGCATTTGCTACATAGATAAAGGGATTGAGTCTAAGAAGAATGTGTGAAAAAAGGGTACAGCTGCAGATACGCAGTCTCCTAGATATCTAATACAAAAGAAAACTATAATCAGGGTGTAAACTCATAAGACTCAGTTTGTAATATTAACCAAATAGCAGACAGTAAGAAATTATTATTTGAGTGTTTACTGTTTGCCACATGTTCTGTGTAAATTTTAGATGTCTCATCTCATTGAATCATACATAAGCAGTGGAAATTATTGCATTCTCATTGAGAGATAAAAACCCTAAAATATTGAGGGGTTAACTAGCTTCTTCAATGTCCATGATCTCTGAACCCAGGATTTTAAGCCATATAGTAAAAAATGTGAATTACAAACAAGGATATAAGTACTTTGCCATCCTGAGAAGGATGTTTTCATCAGATGATTCTCCACCATATTTGATCCAGGGTGCCATACTATCCTCTAAGTAGATAATCTTACCTAGGTCTTGAACAACTGAAAAGAAGGAGAATTTGAAATGTTTTTGGTAATTCACTCTGGGATTTGAAACACTAAAATTTTAATGAAAATAACATATTTTTAAAATAATAGAGAAGAGAAATAAATTTTAGGATCCAATTTTGCTCAACGAGAAAATAAAAATTTCCGTATCATAAATGTGAACAAAAATTTCCTGAAATAAAAAGCCAACCTAAGATATCAATTTTATCTTCATTACTTTGACTGTTTTTCTCCTTCCATCTAAATTACATGCATGGCACAATGATGAAAGAAATAAAGACATTTACAAGTACAGGAATTCTCTATTCACCCCATATGTTAAGGGGAAAAGAAAACTATTAAAAA
>NW_021901891.1:0-581 GCF_006229205.1 Suricata suricatta
GTTTGTGAGTTTGAGTTGCACATCGGGCTCCGTGCTGACAGCTCAAAGCCTGGAGCCTGCTTTTGATTCTGTGTCTCCCTGTCTCTCTGCCCCTCCCCTGCCCACTCTCTGTATCTCTCTCTCTCTCAAAAATAAACAAAAATTTAAAAATATTCTATAATGGAAATATATCTCAAATAGTGAATTGAAAGTTAATGGGGAGATATAAGTTACCAAAACAGCAACAATCACAATAAAAAAAATTGTTAACAATAACTCAGCTTTGTAAAATCAAAGAAATCTATCGGCGAGGTACAATGTTTATTGCCTTATAAATAAGTGGCACATATTCTCTACTGATAACTCCACATCTCTCTCACTTTAAGCCAGATATATCTGCACCCTGCCTACCCGCTGCCCGATACATATAAACTGTCGATACCAGAAAGGCCTCTCATGACTACATTTCTTCTTCCTCCCTTCATTTGACAAATACTCACAAATCATCTTTGTGCAAAATGTTGTGCTTCTCTCTGGGACAAAATAATGAGCAATCTCCGTGTCTCCTTTCTCCAAGATTATAGTTCATTGGGAGAGACATT
>NW_021901892.1:0-581 GCF_006229205.1 Suricata suricatta
CTGCGTTAGACAGCAACCAGGCCCCTAATCTATCTATATGCCTTGACTATATTTCCCTCTAGAAAATTGAGAATATTAATTATTCCTTATTTAAGCTGGAAAACCAAACTACTTGTCTAAAGAATACTGAAAATATTTAACTCAGTTTTGCATTTTAAAATCTAGTAAACAGTATACTTTAAACTGGAATTCTGCCAAAGAGTTTTTAAAAATAGACCAAGAGCTAGGTCTTTTTCCACTTTATTTATTTTTTTCCCATAATATTTTATTGTCTAATTGGTTTCCATACAGCACCCAGTGCTCTTCCCCACAAGTGCCTTCCTCTATCACCACCACCTCTTTTCCCCTCTCCCACTTCCACTCTCAGTTCATTTTTAGCATTCAATAGTCTCTCAAGTTTTACATCCCTCTCTCTCCCCAATTCTCTTTCCCTCCTCCGGTCCCCCGTGTTCTCCATTAGGTCTCTCCTGTTTTCCTGTTAGACCTATGAGAAACATATGGTTTCTGTCCTTCTCTGCCTGACTTACTTCGCTCAGCATGACACCCCCAAGGTCCATCCACTTTCCTACAAATGGCCATAT
>NW_021901893.1:0-581 GCF_006229205.1 Suricata suricatta
TGATGTTCATTTGCGTTGTTTTCCAGTTTGGTGGGCTGTTACTGACAATGTTGCTGTGAATATTCTGGGCACATTTCCCGTGGCACATTGTTCAGGTCTCCCTTGTGGTACAGTAGCGTGGCTGAAGGGTGTGGGTCTCCCCATCTCTCCTTTAACTTTACCAGGTGACGCCAGATTATGCCAGGGCACACTTCCACCTTTAGGACATGAGAGTCCCCGTCATTCCATGTCCTTGTCAACACTCGCTGTCAGACGTTCAGAGTTTTGCCCGTCATGTAGCGGCTCACTGGGATTGCAGTTTACCTTTCCTTGGAGACCAATAGGTTAAGAATTCTTTCATTTTATTGGCCACTTGAATTTTCTTTCTAGTGACGTGCCTGTTCAACTGTTTTGTCCCTTTTAAAGTTAGTTGTCTTTTTTTGTGGCAGTTCTTAATGTATACTAGCTACTCATTCTTTCCTGTTACGTGTTGTGCCTGTATCTTTTCCTACCCTATAGCTTGTCTTTTCATTCTGTAGAGACAACGATCAAAAGGTCTTTAGATAAAATGATATTTTATTTTAATGCAGTAGGATTTTTTG
>NW_021901894.1:0-581 GCF_006229205.1 Suricata suricatta
GAATTTAGGATGGCAGTCTCTGTCTGACGGGGAAAATTCTGAAGAAATCACTGATCTCCGAGCCTCGTGGCCTTTCCTATAAAACAGGGATGGGACACATACACATCTGTCTCCAACGATGTTGTAAAAACTTAATGAGAAGCCATAAATGTATCTGACATTGAGAATGGCACATGGAATGACTCAGCATATGTTTGGGGGGAAAAAAGGAAGGAAAATGCAACCTTGGAAGGAGACACACTTGGAGCCGAATCAGTCATTTCTGCTTTAGTGAGAAGTAGCATCAGGGTCTGTTTGAGACCTCCCGGTGGGGACTAGCGCGCCAGGCCCATCTCCTCCCAGGATCACAGGCCTGTCTGAGCAAGCTCTGCTGCCTCCAGTAGCAGGAAATCCCAGGGGTTGGGGGGGGTGCTCCTCTGGGTTTGAATGCCCCTAAGGACGGAGGGCTCCCTCTCAGATGGGCACGGCCCATTTCTCTGAACCCGGTGTGAAAGTTGACATCACTTACGACACGGTTTTTCTCCCAGAGAGTCCATCCTCTCAGATCTGTGTCCATTCTTGAACCCCGCCCTAAGCAGACA
>NW_021901895.1:0-581 GCF_006229205.1 Suricata suricatta
CCTACAAGTCCGGCCTCTCAAACAACTTGCACAATCCCAACTCATGCTTTCTTTCGTACGATTGGAAGAGAAGAACTCAAAATGACCTGAAGACACAATGGAAGAAGGCTTTTTCCTGATTCATTCTCTCAAAGAGAACCTTTTAGGAGAGGGCTACACCTATAGGAACTATGTCAAGAACAAGAACTAAACTTTTAAAAATTTATTTTGGAGGTGTTAAGACTGAGCTTGCGCCAACTAGTACAGATAATATGCCAGGAACTTCCTTGATGCAAATAAGTGGTATAACTCTTTGGGGAAACCGGTCCCCCATCTGGCCACTTTCTTCTTGGGTACACTTGGGCCTAATGGTTTGAGAGGCACCAGAAGGACAGGAAATCCACTGCATTAAATCCCAAACAATTAAGCAGAGACCCCACTTTCTACTTTGTTCTCACCAGACCCATTTCCCAGTAACTGGGCCCTGTTTCTACTCTGCCTTGCATTATTTCTGACCATAATTATGAAATAACCAAGATCAGCATATTATATGACCCAACCTTTTCTCTTGCCAAATGCAAAGCTATAGCATAACCAGATCT
>NW_021901896.1:0-581 GCF_006229205.1 Suricata suricatta
GCTTCGGTACAGCCCTTCACAAAGCATCTACATGTCTGCGGGACAGTGGAGAGAGCAGGAACGCTACGTTTTGCCAAGGGGAAGCTTCATAGGGGGTTGAGGAGCGCATCCCAGAGTCTGCTGTTTTATACTGAATTGGCCAAGGTCACCCAAAGAAAGGACAATGGTGGACAGGGCCAGCCTCGGGGAGAAAAGGAATCATCATCTAGAGGAACCAGTCTTACTGTTTATAAAAAGGTCCTTTGGGAATCCCTGAGACACAGAAACTGGGGTAACCAGAAGGGATTTGGCACCAATGTCTGAGGAAAAAAACAACATTTTAAGACTAGTTTCTATATGTATTTCTTCTGTTCATACAGGTTCCCATCTAGGCTAAGAAGATGCTCTTCAGACCAGGGAGGGAGGAAGAACACAGAATGTCTTCAGTGAGATCATTTTTCCTTTGTTGCTGGGCTTTGCCACCCTGGCTTTTCCGCAAATGAAAGAAATATTTTCTTTGTACTCTCCCGAGTTAATCAGAATTTAGATGCAGATAGTTAGAAAACAGAATCTTGTCAAGTATAATTAGCATTCGAACAATG
>NW_021901897.1:0-581 GCF_006229205.1 Suricata suricatta
GCAATATCTGCAACCTTGTGGCCTTGGCTCAGCAATGGTAGTTGCTCAGGCAACAGTCTTGAGGCACATTATAGCTGTTCCATCTCACTGGCCCATGGCCATTGGCAGTTATGGCCACATACAAGTTTGCCAGACTCTGGGGGAGGTCACACAGTGAGGGTGTCTTCGTAGGAAGGGTTCCATGTCCAGCCTACAGGGGTCCGAGACCCATGGCTGCCCCGACACAGCCCTGGAGAACTGGGACAGCGTGTGGGAACCTGAGGAGGGAGGCAAGCCAAGGAGTATAGGGCTCTCTGCCCGGCACTGGCCCTGCTCTCTGGACATTTTCTTTTCACTTTAGCCCAGCCTCTTGCCAGCACTGATGCCTCAACCTAGCCACTTAATGGACATGGGGACAATTTGCACTCTTGCCCAGTACCAAGGCCTGTTATAGCAGCCACTGCCTTTGGGGATCCTCCCTGGGTATTCAGAGGCCATCAGGCTCTATGTGTGTGCCAACTGCTTTTGATTCAGTACTATGGAGACTAGGGTGAGTAGTTGTAAATAAATGTGTTGTGGCTTCTGCTGTCAACTTAAAAAAA
>NW_021901898.1:0-581 GCF_006229205.1 Suricata suricatta
GCAGACATTAATGTCGCATAGTTTCGGCGGCTGGGAGTCTAAGATCAAGGTCTGGGAAGGTTTGGTTCCTAGTGAGAACCCATTTCTTAGCTTATAAATGGCCTCCTTCTCCCCATGTGGTCACATGGCCTTTCTCCAGCGCATGTGGTGGAGGGAGCAAGATCTCTCCACCTCTCTCTTCCCAACAGGAGGGGCTCACCCTCCTGACCTCACCTACACCTAATCACCTCCCAAAGGCCCCTTCTCTAAACGTCATCATGCTGGGGGGCTAGAGCCTCAACAGATGACTCCTCAGGGGACACAAACACCAGCCCGTAACCCAGGGAAGGTGGGATTGCCACCCACTCACAGCGGGCATCCGACACCTACCGCGGGGGTGGAGTCCTGCCCCCGCGATGTCGGAGTTGGGGTTCCTTAGGAAGCTTACTTCATCCATCCCTGCCCCGTCCTCCTCACCCGTCAGATGGGAAAGCGTGCTCTTAGGTGTGATGCTCGTCACAGGTGTTTGGACGTGTGCCTGCCCCACACTTCAGGCTTAGGAAACATAAACCTTTACCCTCCTTCCATCCTGCCTCCTACGC
>NW_021901899.1:0-581 GCF_006229205.1 Suricata suricatta
ATTCAGCCTCCCCTTCACCAGCATTCATTGAGCACTTGCTGTGTCCCTGGCATCAGGGGAGGCTCCGGGTTTTCCTCCATTTTTTTGCAAAGTCAGATTCTGAAAAGGGATGGGTCACTGGAAATGTGTCAACATGGACTTCCTCATAAATAATTTTACAAAGCAGGAAATATAATCCTCATGATTGGAAAAAGTAGCCAGCCATGTCTGCCTTGTTTTGTCTTTTTTTTTTTTTGCCAGATAGTATTAAAAGCAACAGTAAATAAATAATTTATTTAAAAGTGAGTCTGTTAAGAAGTTCAGTAATGAAATAAATGACACAAGTCACCGTCTCCGTCCCGTCAAGCCACTTACAGTGCTAACCCAGGAGCATGGCTCCCCTGTTCTGCATCTTCTCTGCTACATGGATTCTTGGCAATAGGCTTTTTCCCTCACAAGGAAATTCCACAGCCCCCTGGCCTTACTGAGGTATGACTGGTGTGTAACACCGTGTAAGTTTAAGGTAATGACATCTAGCACTTCCTTCAGTCTTGGTGACTCTGCCACGTCTCAGGCTTCTCAATGCCGGTGACCCATTGTCT
>NW_021901900.1:0-581 GCF_006229205.1 Suricata suricatta
TAAGGTTTCATTTGTATTTTTCTTTTTTGTGGTTTTCACATCTTTGGAATGTATTAGCCTTTGTAAATATAAATTTGAAAATGACATTTTTGAATATTAGGAAAATGTTTTTTGACTCTTTAAAATATAAATGGGGCACCTGAGTGGCTCAGTTGGTTAAGCATCTGACTTTGATTCAGGTCTCCATCTCACAGTTTGTGAGTTGGAGCCCTGTGTAAGGCAGTGACAGCATGGAGTCTGCTTCAGATTCTTCTTTGTCTCCCTCTTTCTCTGCCCCTTTGCCACTTGCATTTGTGCACGTGTGCACTCTCTCTCTCTCTCTTTCTCTCTCAAAAATTAATTAATTAATTTAAAAAATATATGAATAAAAATGATCTAAAACAAAAATTTGAATAGAGAGTTCTTTCTTTAATTGAAAACATTACTGTAAGCCTTCCTGTTTCAAATGTCCAAAACATGACTCATTTTCTGTAGCAGCCAGCCACAACTCTAATAGTGTCCGTTTTCTACAAGACAAAGTCAAAACGCCTTAGACTGATTTCCAGATCTTCTGTAGTCTGACACCAAGTGGGTTTTTTTCA
>NW_021901901.1:0-1336 GCF_006229205.1 Suricata suricatta
TGAAGAAAATTTAAATATCAAATAATAATATATGTTATGTAATGCCCAAATAGAAATAAAGAGTTGCATGGAAATAAGTCATACCTAATCAGGATATTAATTAATTTACAGGCGTGAGAGAGAGTGGCCCAATCTGGGATAGTTAATAATATTTTATTTTAAGCTGGAGATATCATTCTTTATACCTGCATGCATCTTAAATATTGTATAATGACATTTTATAAGATTGTGCAAGAACAGTCTTAAAATAAAGATGTGGTTATAAAGGTTATACATGCCTATGCTCAAATACATTTCTTTTCCTCTCCCACCATGCAAATCCTGGTTCAAGAAAGATATAATATTAATATGATATTAAAGTTGTCAAAATTTAACATTTCACATTATCAGTCTAATGTTCAGACTCTATTGAGAGGCTTCTCCTCTGTCTCCCCCTGCAGTTGTCACTCCCTATTTATACAGATTTGTTACCACCTACCAACTCGTAGTTGGGCCCTTGCACTCTTGGGCTCACACGCTCACCATCTCCTACAAACTCAGATCAGTGCATTGTCAATGCTTACTTGCCTGTCTTCCTTTCTCAGTGATGGGGAGAATCCATTTTACTGGGTACAAACCTCTCCTAGTATAAACACGAGAAATGCTACAAACTTCAGATTCACTTAGCAAGCAATTTCTACAATAGTCTTCTTGATAGTGTCAATATACCCATAGTTCAGTAAATTGAGTACATACAGTTCTGAATGCAAACAATATGAAGGTTCTCAAATGACTGTTTTAGCACAGTATGTCATGAATTAATCTAATAGTCATATATTTACATTTTCATTGAAATCTCCTCAACTCTGTATAAAGCTCTGTTGAACTAATGTTTGGAAAGTGTCAACTATGTACCAAGGACATCACTAAGCCCTTTAACTAGTTTCTTCATGCCAAGAGTGGAGGCTGCTCTCTGTCTTTGCCATCCAGCTAGTGTTTTAATTGAGGCACATGAAGAAAAAAAAACAAAAACAAAATTCTTCTTAGGTGTAACCAAATGTCTGTCCAGGTTTAAAGACGTTATAATGCAGATTCCTCTCTCAAAAATCTCACGGGAGTGATCATAACGTGTGAGACTTTGTGAAAGCACATGGCGCTGCATTGCCCTCCATACACAGCATCACGATGGTGTAAGTTCTCAGGAAACATCAAAAGTACATACGTAGGAGTGAAACAAGAGGCCAAGTTTGTCCTGAAGAAAAAACCTAGTTACCAGCACAGCAATGTCATAAAAAAGACACTAGACCTGATATCTTAGCTTCTGTATCTCTTCTATCAAATCTAGCACAGTAGCATG
>NW_021901902.1:0-581 GCF_006229205.1 Suricata suricatta
ACACTGTCTCTCTCAAAAATAAAAAAACATTTTTCTTTTCTTTTCTTTTTTTTTTTAATGTTTTATTTATTTTTGATACAGAGAGAGACAGAGCATGAGAGGGGCAGGGGCAGAGAGAGAAGGAGCACAGAGCCTGACGCGGGGCACAAACCCACGAACGTGAGATCTGACCTGAGCCGAAGCCGGAGGCTTAACCGACTGAGCCACCCAGGCGCCCCAAAACATTTTTTTTTTTAAAGCAGCTGCTGCTCTTGCAGCCCACGCTTCTGATGGCATAGACAAGAGCCTGGAGTTCAACAGGGGAGAGGCGTTGATGCATCAATTCCTAGGCACTTCCTGGAGTGGGGCTGGGGGTTCAGGTGCACCCAGGCCTGGCCGGTGGTTTGCAGGGACCCTCTGGGAGGGAGGAGGGCCCCGTTTCTGAGACTGGCCAGCAGTCCCAGGTTTAGAAGGGCCCGGGGTTTGCTGGGCAGGTGGGGGGCGCAGGCCGTGAGAGGCTGCACCCTGCTGAGCGGTTCCAGCCACGGGGTCTTTGGGATGCTGGGGGAGGGACAAACCGTGTGCTCGAAGATTCTGCTCCC
>NW_021901903.1:0-581 GCF_006229205.1 Suricata suricatta
ACAAAAATTCATAACAAAACTTTGGGAAATCATATCCTATAATATATGAGAGAGATAACATATCATAACCAAGCAGAATTTACTCCAGTAATTTAAGGTTCAACATTTTAAAATGAATTAACATAATTCACTTATATATTTAAAAATGTATTACTACCTCAACAGACTCAGGAAAATCATTTGATGAAAATCAACATTCATTCATCATAAAAAGAAAAAAAACCTTTCAGCAAACCAGGAGTATATAGTAAATGCCTCAACTTGTTAGAAAAACAACAAAAAACACAAACAAAATCATACCTGGTGGTAACAAAGTAACATCATACTTAGTGGCAAAAGTCTACATATGTGCTTCCCCCACGAGAACCAAGAACAAAGAAAGATTTGCTTCTCTTACTTCTATTCTGCATTTACTAAAAGTCTTAGCCAGTGCAACAATGCAAGAAAAAGGAAATGTATATAGATTTTTTTTTAAATGTAGAGTAGCTGTACTTATTTAGAGATTACATGATTCTTTGTTTAAAAAAAAATCCTGGGGCACCTGGTTGCTCAGCTGATAAAGCGTCCGACTCTTGACCTCA
>NW_021901904.1:0-581 GCF_006229205.1 Suricata suricatta
GTTGGCCTCAGAGTCCAGGAGGACAAGGTGGGAGCATGGGAAGCACAACAAGTGTAGGAGCAGTTGGTGAGTTGGTTTGACCAGAGCCCGGAGAAGGGGAACGAGCCTCAGTTTCCCCACTTGGGCCTAGGAAGTAGGCTGTCTGTTCCTTCTCTGTGTACCCGTGACATTGGCATCACCCTGCAGGGTCCAGACTTGGAGCCGCTGCCACGGGAGGGCGGCCCCTCCCTGTGCCGACTGCCCCTCCCCCGCTCAGTTCTCCCCATCTCTCTGTTTCAGCCGGAAGGAGCCCCCCGCACCTACACCTACAGTGCTTTCTTCTGTCCCAACGGTGAGTCCCCACACCACCCCACGGAGGACCTTGGCCCTCACCCCCACACCTTTGCAGCGCTCCTGCTGCTAAGTGGGTGCCCGGCCTTCCTGGGGCCGGGGGACATGGCAGCGGAGAACCGAGATGTCCCTTTTTCTTGAGTCAGTACCTATGAGTGGAATAACTAAGTCATACAGTTGGTAGGTATGTGTTTAACCTTTTACGAAAGGACACACGGTTTTCCAAAGTGGTGGTACCATTTTGCATTCCC
>NW_021901905.1:0-581 GCF_006229205.1 Suricata suricatta
GGGCTTCCTGGAAGGACGGACTGGCTGGGCTGGCAGAGGAGGGGGACGGCCGTGAGAGGAGGGACAGCAAAGCAAAGGCTGGAGCCAGAGGGGTGCTGGCAGCCCCAGTGACAGGCTGGAGGCGGCCTCTGACACACGGCTCCTCCTCGGCTCCCCCCAAAGTCTCACCGCCCTGCCAGCCAAGACGGCTTGGCTGGACCGCGCCGAATTGTTAATCTGCCCCCTGGGGCCATAAACGGTTTTAAAGCTTTATAAAGGGCTTTACTTCCCTGTCCCCACCCTCGAGTTTTCCAGGGACGGGCGGTGCGATGGCCCGTCTGTGCGCCCCCCCCCAGAGTCTGTGGAGGGAGGGGCAGCTGCTCTGTGAGCCCCGGGCGTCTCCTGTGTGGGGTGGGGGGGGCACAGGAAACACCTGGCCGCAAAGCCAGACGCCGGCCCGCCACCTGCCCCCCGCCACGGACCCCCTGGCAGAAGACCCCCTCCCCATGTCTGCCATCTGGACCGCACGTCCTGCATTTAGCTACAGACGCTTCTATTTTCCTGCTCCCCTTGCTCTGCCCCCCCCCCCCCCCCCCCCCCCC
>NW_021901906.1:0-581 GCF_006229205.1 Suricata suricatta
AAAAAAAAAAAATCATGGCTCCTCCTTATTAATTGGTTCAGATTAATTTACACTCCCTCCTCACCTCACATTTTAATTGTCTTCAAACCCAAAGGTTCAAACTGACCTGAAATTTCTAAAAAATTTTTCAACCCAAATCGTACGAGGAGCAGATCAAATTTCCTAAGGCAGATCCAGGCCAGAGTGGTCTGGGCCAGCCAGGGTCAGATGGAGCCCAGGAACCTCAGGATCCAACAGAAGCACCTAGAACGCCAGGCGGCTCACCGGACACTTTCCCTTCTGGTATTCGCCGGGATGAAAAGCTAATGGGCTGGAGATATGCCTTCTAGGAAGAGCTTGAGCATTACTTTTCTGAACATACCTCCCTCCTGCTTTCTAAATGTCACACCAAGATGCACAGTGTTGTCATGAAACTCCTTGAGCAGTTAGTTAACTCAGTGGCTTGATACTCAACAATTGAGCAACTTGAAACTATAATAGCTTATAATATGCTTTACCTCCAAGATTAGGCCTCACGTTGGTAATGGAGGAAATCAATAAAATACACCCGGGCATGGAGTACAGGAAGACATTTATTACAA
>NW_021901907.1:0-581 GCF_006229205.1 Suricata suricatta
TTTTGTGAGTTTTTGTAGTTCTTTGATTTTATCCAAGCCTCAACTTTCACATTTTAAAGACTAGGAATGACAAATTATACAATACTCATCATACATGAGTACTATGAGAATTAAGTGTTTATTACAGAAATTTATGAAGCTCTGTAGATTTAACAAATAAGCCTGATTGCAAAATTTCCAGAAGGTGTTTTTTTAATCAATGCTGTTCAGTAGAGACATAGTGGGAGTCAAATGGATAATTTCACTTTCCAAATAGCTACACTTAAAAAGCAAAAAGGGGTGAAATTAAGTCTAATAATATACTTGATTTAATCCAACATATGTAAAATATTAATATAAGCTAAGCAGTATAATTCATTTAAAAGTAATGAGATATTTTACATTCTGCCTTTTTGTATCAAGTCTTTGAAATCCAGTGTGTGTTTTATACTTACAGCACATCTCAATTCAGACTAGCCACATTTTAAGTGCTCAGTAAAACATTTTGCCAGTGTAGCAATTGGCATAGCTCTATACCAAATTTTTGTCTGCAGATTCCATAGCAATAGTTTTATATTACTGTAATCCATTCCAGAGGCTTT
>NW_021901908.1:0-581 GCF_006229205.1 Suricata suricatta
ACATTAAGGAACTCTGTTCCAGAGCAGGAGAGCGGGGAAGAAGAAATGGGGAGGGGAGAAAGAAGGGTTGCAAGAGTGTCATTTACACATGCATTGAGAATATTTACAAGTTCTCTTTTTTGAGACAAGAGTGATGTCCAGCCGCCCAGGATCACTCGCACAGACTGTTTTACAAGCGGAAGGAGCCAGCAAGACTTACGGCACACACCGTCCGCAGCAGAGAGACGGTGAGCTGCATTTCTGTCCCCAGGACTTAGCTGATGTTTGGGAAGTTTGTGGGGGCGTGCCCGTTTCCATTAGTAAAGATTTATGACGCCCAACGATGATGTGATTTTATTTTTGACTCTACAACTCCGCAAACTCCCTTTGTCCACCGCAGGGACAGGGGAGGAGTTGTGGCTTCCTGAATGGCTTCTGGAACTAGGGTTAATTCAAGCTGGTGAAGCCTCTCATTTGGAGTCAAAGAGCTCAGAATTCCTAACTAGGAGCCCTCTGGGGCTCACGCATTATTCTCATTTTGTGGGCTGATAATGACCCCCCTCTGAAACTAGTAAGGTTATTTTCTAAAAATATTCCTCCCT
>NW_021901909.1:0-581 GCF_006229205.1 Suricata suricatta
GCTTTCTATCTCTTCCTGTTTGAATTTTGGTAATGCATGTGTATTTAGGAATTTGTCTATTTCCTCTAGATTGTCCAGTTTGTTGGCATATAACTTGTCATAGTAATCGCTAATGATTACTTACATTTATAAGGGATTGGTTGTAATAGATCCATTTTCATTCAGGATTTTGTCTATCTGGGTGCTCTCTCTTTTCTTTCTATGGAGTCTGGCTAGAGGTTTATCAAATGTGTTTATTTTTTCAAAGAACCAACTCTTGGCTTCATCTGCTTGATGGTTTTTTTGGATTCTATATTGTTTGTTTCTGCCCTGATCTTTATTATTTCTTTTATTCTGCTGGGTTTGGGGTGCTTTTGCTGCTCCCCTTCTAGTTCCAGTAGGTGCTGTGTTAGATTTTGAATTTGCTTTTTTTCTAGTTTGTTGAAACAGGCCTGGATTGCAATATACTTTCCTCTTAGGGCTGCCTTTGCTGCATCCCAGAGATTTTGGATTGTTGTATTTTCGTTTTCATTGGTTTCCATATATTTTTTAATTTCTTCTGTAATTGGCTGGTTAGCCCAATCATTCTTTAGTAGGGTGGT
>NW_021901910.1:0-581 GCF_006229205.1 Suricata suricatta
TGAGTTCCAATTTGACTCCCCGAATGGCCCTTGTATTAAAGAACTCCTCTACCTCACAAGCCCTTCCCATATCATTCACCTTAAATTATGCGTTTATTATCTTGTGATTATCCTTGTGATAAGCTCTCCTACAAAGTTTGCCAGAACCCCACTCTTTTTTATATGAATTGGGCAATCTGGCCTTATATCAAAAATCCCAAAGCACTCCACCCACCCTCAGACTCTCATAAAGTCACATGCCCCAAGTAGTAACACTCTCTGCCTGCAACTGCCTTGACTTCCCCGTGGGGCCCCTCGAGGCATGCCCCGTACTTCCTCCAGAGTTTCTGAGCAAGGATCTTCTCTACTTGAACTTGTTTGTGGTCTTTTGTTCACCGAGGTTCACCATCCAACATCTAGGGTCTCTACTTAGTAAATGTTAGTTTTAAGTCACAAGAGTTCACAAGGTTAAAGATTTGTCATTTTTATCTTTTCAAAAAATCAGCCCTTAGTTTCAATGATCTTTTCTATTGTTTTTCTGGTATCTATTTAATTGATATATGCTCTGATCTTCATTTCCTTCCTTCTGCTACTTTGGGCTT
>NW_021901911.1:0-581 GCF_006229205.1 Suricata suricatta
CCTCCCCTGGCCGGCCCCTCCCCTGGCCGCCCCCTCCCTGGGCCGCCCCCTCCCTGGGCCGCCCCCTTTCCGGACAACACAGCCAGCTTCTGGGCTCAGATGTGACCTTGTTCTGATCTTAGATGTTTCCATAACAAGGCATGTCCAGACAGTGGGACCCTGGACTGCAGATAGTCACGAGGGCTGAGTGACTTGGCACTTGAGAAGTGCTCAGCACCGTGCCTGCCACTGAAGTGCTGTCTACAAGCGGTTTCCACAGACCCGAACCAGCCACGGGAAGGACAACTGAGCCCCGTCCGCATCCGCGCACCTGCTGGTGCTGCCCTGCGGCCCCAGGAGCACAGGCTTCCCCTGTCAGGGTCCTGGCCCCTCGCCCACCCTTGGGACCCTCCTTGGAGTAGCAGAGGGAGAGACAATGGCAGAGGTGGGGCTGTGAGGCCAGGTGGCCCCAAGCGGTGGCCTCAGGGCTCTGGGTGCCCCCACCAGGCCACCAGAGACTCCAGAGCTGCCTGAGCGGCCCCAGCCCCGCCCTGAGCTTCTTCCCCCTCTGGGAAGCGGTCCTGGGACTCCTGCCCTGGACG
>NW_021901912.1:0-1336 GCF_006229205.1 Suricata suricatta
CATGCTACTGTGCTAGATTTGATAGAAGAGATACAGAAGCTAAGATATCAGGTCTAGTGTCTTTTTTATGACATTGCTGTGCTGGTAACTAGGTTTTTTCTTCAGGACAAACTTGGCCTCTTGTTTCACTCCTACGTATGTACTTTTGATGTTTCCTGAGAACTTACACCATCGTGATGCTGTGTATGTAGGGCAATGCAGCGCCATGTGCTTTCACAAAGTCTCACACGTTATGATCACTCCCGTGAGATTTTTGAGAGAGGAATCTGCATTATAACGTCTTTAAACCTGGACAGACATTTGGTTACACCTAAGAAGAATTTTGTTTTTGTTTTTTTTTCTTCATGTGCCTCAATTAAAACACTAGCTGGATGGCAAAGACAGAGAGCAGCCTCCACTCTTGGCATGAAGAAACTAGTTAAAGGGCTTAGTGATGTCCTTGGTACATAGTTGACACTTTCCAAACATTAGTTCAACAGAGCTTTATACAGAGTTGAGGAGATTTCAATGAAAATGTAAATATATGACTATTAGATTAATTCATGACATACTGTGCTAAAACAGTCATTTGAGAACCTTCATATTGTTTGCATTCAGAACTGTATGTACTCAATTTACTGAACTATGGGTATATTGACACTATCAAGAAGACTATTGTAGAAATTGCTTGCTAAGTGAATCTGAAGTTTGAAGCATTTCTCATGTTTATACTAGGAGAGGTTTGTACCCAGTAAAATGGATTCTCCCCATCACTGAGAAAGGAAGACAGGCAAGTAAGCATTGACAATGCACTGATCTGAGTTTGTAGGAGATGGTGAGCGTGTGAGCCCAAGAGTGCAAGGGCCCAACTACGAGTTGGTAGGTGGTAACAAATCTGTATAAATAGGGAGTGACAACTGCAGGGGGAGACAGAGGAGAGGCCTCTCAATAGAGTCTGAACATTAGACTGATAATGTGAAATGTTAAATTTTGACAACTTTAATATCATATTAATATTATATCTTTCTTGAACCAGGATTTGCATGGTGGGAGAGGAAAAGAAATGTATTTGAGCATAGGCATGTATAACCTTTATAACCACATCTTTATTTTAAGACTGTTCTTGCACAATCTTATAAAATGTCATTATACAATATTTAAGATGCGTGCAGGTATAAAGAATGATATCTCCAGCTTAAAATAAAATATTATTAACTATCCCAGATTGGGCCACTCTCTCTCACGCCTGTAAATTAATTAATATCCTGATTAGGTATGACTTATTTCCATGCAACTCTTTATTTCTATTTGGGCATTACATAACATATATTATTATTTGATATTTAAATTTTCTTCA